>NW_024538808.1:0-24697 GCF_016647635.1 Suillus subaureus | reverse complement strand
TGATGTGGTTGTTGTAGTCCGAGCAACTCTGACCAGGAGTTATATATGCGTTATGAATGAGTAAGGATGGTTAAATCGAAGTTACACCATGTGTGTGTATAGGTATTTGGTTTATCACAAGAAAGGAAAGATGCCAACCGATCTTTTGGATTTGGATGAAGATTCGACAAAACATTTTATATGTTGCGTTGCAAAGTACTGGGCTTCCGACTCTTGAGCAAAACAGTGGACAAATCCGGACTCGAACCGGAGACCCCCGCACTCAAGCAACGTGCTAAGCGGATGTGATAACCAGCTACACCATATGCCCAGTGAGTGGCCACGCTTGCTGGTCCGAGATGAGTCTGGACATCTTGTTTAGGTTGTTGCACGCACCTTTTGTCCAGATTCCAGAAGTGGGACCTTTATCGATCGATCAGGCGCAGTCTGGTGGCATGGGCAATACCCTGTGGTTGTCACATACCCTCGGTCATTGGTTGCCGAGTCTCCGAAAGCTTCATCCCATCTATCGATGATGTTCTTGGAATCCGATTCGGATGATTGACAAGGACGAAGGATTGCATAAGCAGTGCTAAATGTGCGCTTGTGGTGTGAGAGCCTGACTGCTGGTACTGGTCGAACGTTCCCTCTAGAGATCTCTAGCCTCGAAATCGAACTGAATCTTGATAATTAATATTGGAGGTCTCGTACCTAATTTCGAAGAGACATGAGTGCCATTCATGGTGCACTCAACCTCTCATAGCATAAGGTGCGACGTACATGACAATGTTTGAGTATGATACTTGCCATGTCTGAGGTAGTTGCAACACACGCTTACAATTGTTACATAACAGTAACTCTCTTCCGAAGTCCCACGTGTACAGACTCGAACATGCGCCTTAAACACGAGTACCTGCTTAGTACTTCGTACTGACGACGAGCAGCCTTCATGATCAACGACAACCTTTCACGCTCGCCACACATCCACGTTTCTATGTTGGGCTCCCCCTCAACTCCAGCTTCCATTCCCGGGGGAGTAAAACGCCATCAGAAGAATATCGCTCGCAAATCCACCGGACGCCAGCCTCCAAGGAAACAGGTAGGTTTTTTCAAGTCTACGTAAGCGCTACACTGACTCGGAGAAAATATCTAGTACGGTGAAGGCTTTAAGAGCGATGGACTTGGATCTTCCAAAGGATCATCGTATTTCTCAAGCTCAAGCCAAGATGCAGAGATCGCGTCACTCTGCTCCAGATTTGCTGACTGGCTTGACGGCCTCGGCAAGAGTGAAACGGATGAGCGCATTCTGGAGGCTGTTGAGCGGGACGGAGGAAAATTCTTTCATCTGATCCGGTGTATACTCGACTACGAACGTGCCTTACAAGGGCTTGAAGATCATTCAACACGGACACAGAGACTTCAGGACGTATCGGCCATTGCACAAAAGCCCTGCGTGACTTTGGTGCTTTTCTGGGTGCCAAAGCACGGGATGGCATCTCTACTCCACTGTCACTTGCGATCGATCGAGACGGAAAACAACTATTCCGTCTGGCAAAGTGCTGCCTAAGTTTCAATAATGCAATTAACGGCGAGGGCTCCGAGAGCCCATGACTATCATGTGCGTATCATTTTTGTTTGCGATGTTCGAGGACTGACAAAGAGGAAGAACTATACAGTTCATCTACACGTTCTGAAGATTTTTTCGACTAGAGTACTTTAGGAACTACATCTGAACATTTTGTGGTCTTCTCGTAACATGTTTATGATACAATGTCGCATAATTTGACATGTGGTCGGGATATAAGCAAGTGGATCTACCTTCAGGGCTTCAAACGATTTCGGAATAAGAGAAAGCAACTTCTCGACAGAGAATTCGACAGGGTATTGGGCGCTCTTTAAGTGTTATTCAGAGTGTAGAACCGCAGATAGACTGGCTTGGACACAACGTCATTCATAGGACGTCCTAGATGACTCAGCGCTCAGCAGATCGTGATCGATTGATCCCTCATGTCTGCACACGCCCAGACGCCGCACCCGACATGCGTGATCGAATTGCGTAGTGCACAAAACTGCCCATGCGCAGTGTTTGGCAGTAGCAAATATTACAACATGTACACGAGTGGAATGTACAATCTGAGTGGCGCGCATAACTATATAGATTCAAATGGTAGCGGTGCGACAACGATGACAAGCTTGCAAGTGAAGAAGCGAGTTGTCAAGGAGTGACATGTTGATCTCATCGAGTGATATCGCGAAAACTTTGTAGAGGTCTACCAGAGGTCCTCAAGGTCCCGCGTGCTAACAGCAAGCAGCTCATCAGACATCACGTCTTATCTTACCTCCATTCAAATACAAGCGTGACATTGATCCGTCATGCAGAAGTTAATGTAGTCGACATCATGAATATTCCCGACTCACGCCGTTGACGCCAACTACATAAATTAGCTTACAGGCGCCGCATGCACCATATAACTAGTAAATACCACAAACGAAACTTAGAATCAAGCGAAAATAAAATTCTCCTGCTCCCTCTAGAGCGCCAGACAACCGTCAACTGCATCGAGCATCCCCCGTGCTACACACCATTGCCAGTCGATATGTGCACGCGCTCCTGGAAAGCTATTGAGGTCATGCCCGTTGCTGCGTCGGAGTCGGCCACGAGCTTCGCGTGATATTCTCGAACACCAAGGATGAGGCGGGGTCCCAACACGAACGCCTGCACGACCTGTAAAATTTGAAGACACCAAATTCGTCCTATAGAAATGATTAACCGTGGTCGCATACAAAGGTCAGTGACAGATCGGCATACCGGTGGGATCGTTGGAGACAAACTCGTTTATGAGGCTGAGACAAGAAACAATAACAAAGCTATCATGTCCAATCCTTCAGCAGAATAAGAGAACCATATTCACAACATGAGCTCACCTCGAAAAGTAAAACATGTGAGTTTTCATCAACACCTTGAAACAGTCTCCGACAATTCCTCCTGCCGAATGTTGTCGCAGTTCACGGAAGTGTTTTACAGCAGTCCAGACTGCGAGACACAGGGCAAAGACCTCCCACACAGTGCCAACCATCCAACTCATGGCAGTCAGAAGCGGGGTATCTCCCGCAGAGGCAATCGAGCACTGATAGGTGCCGGAGAGGATGAGTTCCTCTGGTATACATCAATGAGCTCCATACAATTTTTTGATCCACAATTAAGCGTACCCGCTGATGTATACATCGTCATCATCACGGCGATCACCACACCAAAAATGTTGTTAACCAGGAAGGTAACGACGAGGCATATCAGGATCTTTCTGGATCGTTGATACATGGCGTGTAAACCGAGCGATAATGATGACTTGCGAGATGTTTCAGTCAAGTATCACTGTGGTCTTGCAACTGCAAAAGCTCACCCCCCAGCATTGCATTCACCCCAACATATATCCAATCACTTATGATGAACACAATCCAGCCTGACGAGTCCAGTCAGTGACCAACCTCGGGTAGCACACACTCCAACCAGACTCACATCTGCGGCAGTATAGCGTGGCAGACATTAGCGAACCAGAAAGTTAGTAAAGAATCATACTCACTCCTACAGGGCACCACGGTCAGTTGGAGGGGAATAGCTGGCCTCTGCAGAAGACTCACTGTATCTGTCAACAACAGTGTCGGAAAGACTGCCTGTATGTTGCAGTCAGAAGAGGCAAAGATCGCGAATGTGAGAAGACATACTCGGTATGTTCAAGCTGATTATAAAATATGGTTCATTAGTACAACAACAGTGCTAAGCGTTCTGAACATACACCGTAAATAACATTCCAAGATAGCGGACCTAGGATATTTCAAGAGTCGGCGTAAGTTGCCAGCCACACCTATATTGCAAGCTACATACACTCAGATACAGAACGGTCATAAGTGACCAACGTTGCCTCTGTCGCAAATCAATTTTGTTACTCCGATGTAAGGTTCTGCTCACCCAGATCAGTTCGACCTTAAATCATTCTTAGCGAGATGGCTGCTCCGGTAATACATCAACGTACCTCCTGTCCGAATGTAAGTGCTGTAATAGTTGTAAGAAATCGGCAGTTCTTTAATATTATCATCCTCACCCCAATCATACGTCACTGCAACGACAGCGGCAACTGCGAAACCATATTCAAGGTTAGATCGAGCCATCAGCAGCAGCGACAGTCTCAGACTGATCTCCACGAACCTATAAAATAACTGCCAACACGATATGAATTGATTAACGGCCACCAACCAGGGTCGTCTGAGACTAGGGTCATACTATGACTGTTAGAGGATGTATGAGTATCAGAGGATCGGTGCAAAAGAGCGGGGAACTTGGTGGACGTACGACGAAGGAGTTCGTGCTAGATATAGAACCATCCAGCACTTGTGAGGCCGAAATGAGCATAATCACACGCATTATACCTGTTCCTGTCTTGATTGACCTAGTATCTGAAGGCAATTAACAAGGAGAAATGACCATATAGTTCGAAATGTTGAAACACGAACATCCTAATTTCGGCAACTGAGTGATTCCGGGTGAGCATTTAGTACCACCGAGACTTCGATCACATAAAATAAAGCCACTCCTTCCTGGGTCTACCACATGTGAAAACATAGCCTCGATAAAGAGCGAGCATTCGTTTCCATCATAACAGATCCGGCTGCGGAATGGTGGGACACTGTTACGCAAACACGTAATATCGAGTCGACAAGAGTACCATCATGCGAAGAAACATCTTGGGAATGGCGGAAGTGGGAAGGACTGCAGCAAGTCAGTGGGTTTAGGGCATCACTGACACAGCTGATGTGGTTGGCTCCTGCCATATGGGCCATGACGATACTCAAAGCCTGACTACAACCGTGAGCCTCACAGCCGAGAAACAATGTATACCTGTGGCATACTGATATTACAGTTAAATGAATTATATCTGTGCGAGGGAAAAAATGGGTCGCACATACCTCCCTTGCATTACTATGAGCGGCGCTGGACGCCTGGTCAAATACTTGAATTTTGAGCAGCAGCATGTTTAATAATTGTGCGGTTCCCTAGTAAAAAGGAAGAGGAAACTGGCAGAATGAATGTCCGAGGCATACCCGAGAAATTAACTTGATCCCATCTGATGCCGACCAGTAGTGCCACCACGGCTCGGCTATGGCCCGCTCAGGCTCGGCATCTACCGACAAACTGGTAGTTTGGCGATTGCCGTGAACTAAGTCACTGATTTACCGTGTAGACTGGTTCGTTGTCAGGCGATGCTGTAATTTTAATGCAATAAAATGGGCTAACTAGCAGACATTTTATGATACCATTAACGTTGCTCAATCCAAATAGAGAAGGTGCTGCAATGACAATTTACTGATGGCATTATTGATGATGGAACACCCACTAGAGCTAGATTCTTCTGTAAATATCTCGTTTCTTGGGTTGGTGGTTCTAATCGATTGAGCGTCTTCCAGGTGTGGCCAACCTTCAGGTGGCTGTGATTTACCAGACACAACAAGCAGAGCCGTAGGTTATCAGGGAGGAGGGTTGTATGACTGACTTTCCGAAGTGTTTGCCTCTGCCAGGCAGAGGCAAATGCCTGCAGTTGTCGGTGGGCAGGATATCCTGATTCACGAGGGACGCCCAAACAATTACGACGTCAACAAGCCTCGAGTATGATCACCTCTGTCAGATATTAAGGTGAGTCCAGTTCGCAATAAACTCGATGGCGCTGAACTCCCATCTGTTATGCGCTCAGGTTGTCGAGCTCAACTTGAAAGTCGGTGTTTGTCAGTCCTCTGTTCTTTGACGACTTAGACGGGAACTCCGAAGACATTTATAGCAGCGGATGGTATGCTCGAAGACTGGTTGCGAAGGCCGCGTTGATAGCAGATTTCTCCGAGTCAGTCAGAGCCTCGCCGTCTCCGATTTTCCCAGGGTTGTTTGGATCAAAGGCTTTTGCCAAGCAAATAGCTCTCGATGGCTTGGACTCCCGTTATACTTACTCTACAATTAAGCATAGACTGACACTTCAGTCATTGTATCCGCGTGCCCGAGACGGACCCTTCTTCGATTGAGGAATCTCAATTCCCTGCTCCTTCCAGATCTCAATCTGGCGATCTTTCGCCACTTTGCCTGTCCGGCTCTCGTAGTCTTCAACAGACTCAGGTTTTTCGCCATGAGGCGTAGCTCTGAGTGCGTGGCGAGTTTGAGGCCAGAAATCGAAAGTTGCGGTATGAGTGACAACCTACTATCTGGTCAAACTCTATGCTCTTTGTTGAGTAGAAACAGTACTGACCCTGTTATCCCAGAACGCAATTGAATTCGGCTCCCAGTGGAAGCGCACTTGGAAGTCGACATTCTCAGCGATTTGGTGGAACAAGAAATTGAGAATGGTGTCGGATTCAGATTTTGGGACACCGAGTATGCGACGAGTAAAGCCAGGGTTGACATAAACGCTCTTCCAGCCAGTTACTGGGTGGACACGAACGACAGGATGTACGGTTTCAATGGGCTCGCGACGGATGTGGAGGCCGGCCGCGCGGGATCCCTCCGCTTGCGCGACCGCACTGTGCAGAGCTGTAAGACCCTCGAGGTATGTCTGCATTCCTGGACTGAGGGAGGAATAAAGAGCATAACTGTACGTAATCATCAGTATAACTTTTTTGCACAACGGTCCATCCTCTGCTACTTACCCAGAGCTCCAGAGCGTGTCACCGCCGTACCCGGGACCAGTAATCACCTTCAAAGACGTGGTACTCGGTGGTTGGATCTCATATGTCACATCGCTGTGCCAAAGCTCGATCTTCGAAAACGCGCTAGCGTCAGGGCGTCGTGCAGCGTCATTGTAAACAACTGAAAGATGACATTAACAGTTACAAAGTTTTTTGAACAATCTGACTCACCGTGAACCTCCTCAAGTCCTGGTTCTCGAGGGACGGGGGTCGTTGCGTGCTTATGAAGGGGTCCAAAGTATCTAGCAATGTCAAGCTGCTCGTGGATGTTGAGTTCCTGGTCTCGGAAAACTACGCAATGGATGTGTTGGTCAGTCAAGCAAGAGACCTGTTTGTGGCATATTTAGGTTCACTCACAAACAACGCCTCTCTCCGCAACAAGAAGGGCGCTGGCATGATAGATTCATCAAACATAGCTGCAGCCGTGGATATGTAATACTCACAGTTCGTCCTTCTGCTGTTTCGTTAGCTGCCGGAGGTCAATACCAACGAGCTCTGTGCCAATGGTGGGTGTAAGGTGTTTCACGTTCTGTGCAGCACTGAAGAGAGCCGCCTTGCTCGAGTCTGCAAAGTGGCCGCGGTCGGTGACCTCAATTTCCGTGAGCGGTTTCCAATTCACAATTGGAAAGTGGGGCTTGGTGAAGCATCAGCGTTTGCCTCCGAGATTGAAATTCAAAGTCGCTCACCTTGTACTTGGCATATTGGTAGTCATCGTCGTTCTCGTTCCCAGCACTAGGCGAGTAGAAGGGATTTATGAACATGGGTTCATGGTCTAATAGCTTATTGGCCTGAGCTTTCTTCAACTCTGCGACATTGCCGATGATTCCGTTGCCGCTTTCCTCGCGGGTAGCTACTGGTGCCATGTCGTCGTGATTTAAAAGGGAAGAACCTGATATCAGCTTCTGCATTGTACATTCCTCGTCCTTTATACCGGAACAAAGAAGTCAGGCGACCACTCCCAGAAACTTAATGCGGAATGTGGTGCCAGTCGAAGGTCTTATGGCGCAACCACATCACTCCCTTGCCATTTTCGGATGCGATATAATCAAAGCAGGTATTCTGAGCCCCCTTGTGACCATATCTTTGCGTTCTTCGACGAACGACCCGGTACCAGAGGTGCCTTTGGCCGCGTTGCGACGCTTCCATTGCGATAATCAAGGCAATGGTAGATTTCCATAGTCTGGTACTGAGTTGCGACGCTGAATATCACAATTGCGATCAACTCTTGTAGTCACATGTTAGGGCTTTGCATTAAATTTAGCAGAAGGAGAACATACAAGCAGCCACCTAGCCCAGATGTCCATCCTGTGGCGGTCCGGCTTAGACGCAAAGTACACCATAGTGCCTATGCGGCGCCCGTTGTAGCACAGCAAGTAATTGGGTACAGATATCGATAGCAGCCTGCAGTTCTAATCCACGCAATCTAAACAATTATATGCAACATCATGTCCGATCTATTATGAGCTTGGTTCTGAGACTAGGAATCCGACCAGGCATGCATCAAGCATGAAGTCTGCATTTACCCACGCGTGTGTCAGTGCTAAGTTATCTCGTTCAATGATGCAGCCCATACGAAGATACCACAAGTACTCACAAAACAACTTGGTTCCATCTCTACCCGCTACTCTCATGAGCTCCTTCTCACCACCCGGGTGATATGGGAGGTAGGGTGTGATATTATAAACCTTCCCATTGATCGCTGTCCAAGCATCCTCCTTCTTGTTATGTAACTTAAGCACAGATGGTGGGATGCGCATTAATGCATCAACTCCCTGATGAAATCTCACTACATTGCGTACTAAAGATGGCATCGACTTGCTTACTCGTAGGTTCTGGCCAGATGCTTTGAGGTTTCCCCAATCGAGAGGACCAAATCCTGGCGCTAAAGCTACTTTATCACGTCTGGAAAGTCGTTTGGGTGGTTGAGTCGTAGTCATAGGTGCAAGAAGAGATGATGAGCTCTGTGGAGGCGGAATACCTGGTTGGCGTATAGCAAGGCTAGGTACAGGTGGTGGGGGCATCAATGCAGAGTCAGTGAGTATCTTTGGTATGCTGAGTCCCCTGGATGTGTCTGAAGATGAAGAAGACGAGACAGCACGTTGTGCACTGTTGATCGCGGGGAAAGCAGGCGGTGAGTCGTCTTCACCTGCCGTGTCCGATCCATCGTCCTCATCTTCTTCATGGAATTGTGGGACTGGAAGTAGCTGATTTGGGTAGGAGTCGTTGGGCTCAACCTTGGTCGCGGAGCTCGAGGTATCAAGCGAGAACCAACCGCGCAGATAAGACATGAAGTAACCAACACCTGAAGGAAGAAATACTAGAAGTTCTCCTCTATGTACCTAATCCAGCAATATAATTATCCCACGATAGCTCGAAGTGCGCGCACGCTAACTTGCCATGTCGCTTTGAAATTCTGACTGGTCAGACCACTTGCTGCAGCACTTCTAGGTTACTATAGATTAAATGATCGACCTCCGCACACGGAAGACGTAATAGATTAATCAATGAAGCATCCTGGCCTTCGCGTCGATTTCACTTCGAACAAGTCAAAAACTGAGGCCTGAGGTGTGCCACACATCGAACATCGCACATGTCAAAAAAAAAATCGTAAAATTGCATGTACAATACACTCATCAAATAAAAACGACCAGTCACGACATAACATATATATACCATTATGAACTCTCCACGATCCAAAATTCGAACGAAAACATTGACAAGAGGATGTCGAAAACAAGATGGATCTGGATGTGGCTTGCCTCATAGACGGGCTGGTCACGAGTCTGGTGGACATGGACGTGGTAACATGCGGATTTGAGTGGAGTTGTATCTAACATGTGGGATGGGCGTAACGCTGGTGTGGCAAGCGCGGGTTATATACGCAGGTCAAGGCAGTGTTGCGTAGATGAGCGTGGCTGTGTCGATATATGTGCAAATGACGATCGTATTGTGCATATATGCAAGCGGGTGTATGGGTACAAGGATGTCGGTAAATGGATATGCATGTATAACGGCGCATATGGGCGGGAGTTGGCACCATGTGAAGACGTACAACAGCGAGGTAGCAGCGTACGACACGAGGTAGCAGCGTACAACGAGGGCAGTGGTACAAAGCCCATGTGGGAACAATCAATCAATCTGATACAACAGTTGAGATGAGACGGGCCTAACGCGCCCGGTCCTGCGATGGCTAGTCATGCGCACGTATATGGCGCACGAGCTCGAAGCTTCTGATAAGCTTCAAACGAGCACAAAGGCTCACTGGTATAACCAAGAATCCTATAATCCTGATATGGATCAGGAGAAATTATCGCTACATTGATATTGCGTTTGAGTCGTGGTGTGGGGGAATGGTAGGTTTTGGGGTAGGTGTGATGTGGTGACGCGGTGCGGGGTGTGTGATAGAGTGACGAGGTGCACACAACGAGGTGCACGGCGACTCGGAGGTGTGGCGATGAGGTGAATGTGATGAGATGAATAAGATGAAGAGGTGAATGCGAGTACAACAAGGGAAACAACAAGAGGCGAGCCGCGTGAGAGCTCTAATCCAGCAAACGACGACCAGCGCAATTCACCCCAGCGCAAACCTCAGCGTACTATCCGCTTCTCCGATGGAGACAGGCTGCGAAGCACCCAGGCCCATTCCTTGCCCACCCGCACCCATGCCCAAGCCCATGCCTCCACCTCCCATACCGTGATTCTGTGCCTCGATCCCAACCCCAACCTGCGCCCCTACCATACCCTGCACCCCTCCTAAAACGCCCATATTCATACTCTGCGGCACACCATCACTACCCATGCCCTCACTGACCCCCTGAGCACCTTGCGCTCCAAGCTCATACCACCCCGTACCCCCCGTCCCGTCACCTTCAAGCATCGCAAATAGGAAACTCGTCCATTCGCCTGGTACAGAGTGAGTGTGAGTGTGTGTATGAGGTGGGTCTTCGTGGGGGTTAGGATGCGGATGTGGGTGATCGTGTTGTTGGGGTGCGTGTGGGGATTGATGTTCGGTGAGGTGTAGAGGTGGTGTATTCTCATGCCTTGTTATATCCTCTTTGCGCAGCTGCTCCATACCCATACCCAAGCTCTCTCCACATTGTATAGGCTGCTCATGATGCAGATGCAGATGATCTCCTCCATGTCCTAAACTTAAACGTCTCCTCTCTCCGCCCTTCCCATATACCTGCACACATCCCCACCTCCCCCACTCGCTCAGCCGTCTCCTATCAGGAGGAGTGCCACGCCCCATGAATGCGCGGGGAGGCTCGGAGAGGATGGTGACGTGGAGGGAGGAGAGGGGTGGGGTGCGTGGGAAGGTGGGCGGGTGTATTTGTGGTGGTGTTGGGGATGGCATTTGGGGTGAGTGTATCGGTGGTGGTGTCTGGGGGGTGGATGTGGGATGTAATGGTGGGGGTGTTGGTGTTGAGGGCGTTTGATTAGATGCGGGCGTTAAGGAAGGCGTTTGTGTAGCCGTTGATGTCGTGGGAGTGGTTGAGGTAGCAGGAAGACGCTGAGGGGTTGAAGGAGGAGATGGAGTTCGACGTGGAGGGGAACACGGCGGGGACGCACACAAAGGGCGTGGAGTGGGTATGGTATCCAATAAAGACCGCCCACCAAGCGCAGGCGGCGAGGTAGATCTCGGAGGTGACGTAGCCTGTTTCTGCGGTGTTGGCGCTACTGACACTATCGGCGGCAAAATTGTCGGAACCGTCGGAACCGTAGGGGTCACAATCGCTGGGACACAAGGTGTCGCAATCCCCTTAGCACCATCAACATCCATCAAAAACAAGCCGTCCTCGCCCTCCGCATCTTCTTCGTCATCATCATAATCGTCATCGTAGTCGGCGCCAAGGTCACATTCATCCAAATCTTCATCTTCATCCTCTTCGTCGTCCATATCAAAATCAACAGCTTCGAGTTCTGCGGACTTGTAGGTGTAGCTTGCGCGTTCGAGGTAGGAAGCGGGTGTGTAGAGACGGAAACGGGTGTTAGAGGGGTGGGTGTTGGGGGAGGGGAAACGGGCACGTGCTTCGGATGCGACAAGGGCTTTGATAGTGTCTATGCCATAGCGGCGGAGTCTACAAGGCGTCAGCGGTATGTAATAAAATAAAATTGGAAGACTGACAGGAATTCCACTCGTTCTTGACATGCTAATTTCCAGATGTTGACTTCTCGATCGCGGTGTGGAGCGGGTGTGTAGTCGAACGAGTTTGGTTGGGAGAAGGTGGCTGGGGTTGTGTTAGATGGGGGTATTAATGAAGGAGAGAACATACCTTGTTGGGGGTATCCGTTGGATTGGTTGTATCCATTGTTATACTCTTGGTTAGAGAATGCTATGTTTGAAAAGGTATTGTCTTGGGAGGGAGAAAAGCTGGGTTGGGGGATGAACTCGTGAGAGAAGCCAGGGGGGAAGGAGGTAGGATTTGAGGGAAATGGATTTGACCCGAAAGGACCGGGCGGGGATGATCCGAAGGGGATGGTATTGGAGGAGAAGGGGTTGATATCTGTGCCAGTGGGAAATGTGGCGTTTGACTGAAAGTCTGAAGAGTTGGTGTAAGGTGGGTCATGTGAAGGGAATTCGGGCAAAGGATCTAGTGGGATTAAAGAGTCAAGGTCGAGTGGCGTCGACAACTTGGCCTCTGTTGGTTTGGGCTCCATCAATGGTTCTGGCTCCGTCGACTCCGTCATCGACTTGGGTTCCGTTGTCGACTTGGACTCCGACTTGGAGTCGTCATCCTTGGGCGCTAAAATACTGGGTTGATCGGTGAGCACGCTGCGAAGTGATTCTTGAGTTGTAACTGGTTGTATAGGTAGATCGATGATTGTCGGCGCGAGAGGTGGAATGTGGCGTGGCTTGGGCACGTTTTGAGCACGGGTTCTGGTTCGTACTTGGCGCATGCGTCGACGCACCTCCCCGACGTTACCATGCCCGATATTGGTATTGTCATTCTCTTTGCGTCTCTTTCTCCGATGATGTGCCTCTATATGAGAGAGTAGAAAACTGTCCGAGTCAAGCGCTAAACGCTGACGTTTGAGTGCTCTGAGTGCACGTGGGGTGAGCTCGTCATTCTCGCTGGTAGAATTAACTCCTTCTTCTATTATTTCGGGGTGATTCGAAGGACGTCGTTTAGTCGTGTGGTGATGGTGATGAGGGTGTTGTGCTATTCGGGTTGAACGGCGAAGGACGATGTCAACGGCAGCCATAGAACGAGCAAACAGCGAGTCTGCAGCTCCGGTAAACAGTAGCAATTCGATCAGGAAATAGAAATTGCAAAATGAATCAAACAACAACAGAACCAGCGGGAACACTCACAAATCAACGGATCACGTAAGCGTGCACGGACCATATCACGTGAAGCTCACGTGTGCCGGGGATAGTGTTCTGCTCGCAACATATGCGCAGATCAGGGATAAGACTGATCAATCATTGACAATTACACTCATTGGGCGAACCTTTGCAGTCCCTTTTCCCGGTTATAAACCGACCTATCAGAATCTCCAGCTCATTCAAAACCAGGTCCCCATCATGAATAACAATACTGATATCGTATCTAGCAGGTCCTATGCAATATCTTCTCTTCCCCACACCGACCACTTGTTGCCTAGATCACAATTCCCTCCTATGCTACTCATCAGAATATGCCGTCGATAGAGGGAGGTTTCCGAGGATACTCCTTTGTTGTGGTGCAAAGACTCGACAAAAGAAACATGCAGCAGTCGGTCTTCTGCTATGACTCATGGCTGAAGCGCACACGAGGACATCCCCTTTCCCTAAAAATCATATGCTTCAAACGCAGCTGCTCCTCCCTTCGACCCCTTCTATCCTCTCTCGATATCACGTGTAGCAACCCTATCGAATACAAAACCGTACTAAATGACCTCCCAGTACTTCAGGAGCTTCGAGTTGACATGATGGACAGTGCTAGTATTCACAGGTGCACTCTACCCATCTCCCGACTCTCCGTTCTACGCACTCTTGAGTTCAAAGGACTTTCCAGGTTCAACTTCGCCTCTTTACCCGTCCTCAACCCCATATGGGCACACCTGTCAAATCTGACACTCGACTCATACGAGCAAGGCGCTGTAATACACTTGCTCCGTCTTGCTCCCGACCTCTCCTCATTAACAACATGCTTACTCTTATGCTATGAATTTTGCCCAGGACCATTCACTCACACCAACATTCGATCCTTTTCCATCAAAGCTAGCCAAGGTCGTTTTCGCACCTGTTCAAGGCACGCGCTTCCAAATGATCCAGTGGCTATCTTTCTTAATGTGCTCACACTCCCCAATCTACGTGTGCTTGCCGTTGGCACAAGATCCCGGACCGGTGAAGAGCTGAGGGGTGTTAGGAGTGGTACGGTTGAAATGGCTATTGATATTGAAGCTTTAGTTGAAGATGGGCACTCGAGACCGCGATACCGATTGGCGAGCAAGATTAGTGAGCAGGACAGTTTTTGGCTTTGGATGACCTATATTCGCCACGTTTATGCTGTGTTTTTCGCAAAGGTATACTTTTCCGTTATCCATCATCCGCTCTGTAAAGTAATGGTCGACTTCCGCATGTGGAAGATGCAATCAATGTGCCTGGTCTCAGAAGCCTGCGACAGTCATATCTAGGAACATTGCAGAAAGATAAAGCCAGGTAAACCAAACACAATCTTGAACAACGTTAATCATTCTAAATGGGCTCCGATCGAGAAATAGAAACTGTCGAGTGAATCAAACACAATTGCATAACACGGAGGTGTACTAAGCTGAGATCCGCAACGATGTCCCTCAGAAGACCCTCGCCAGTTGCAAACTACCCATGAATTGGGTCAATTCGAAGTTCCTGGAGTGTCGGGAGGTCGTTTAACAATATGTCAAGTTCACATCAGGGCATTCGCGTGTTTGGAGATGCGATTAGGACACTGGAGGTCCCATAGACTAGATCGTAATGTCCTACATAGAGTATTACTCTGCAAAGGACAAAAATTGGATTCAAAAAAAAAAAAAAATGTCAAGTGCGACAGGACAGGCCAATGTAAAGTTGAGAGAGGATATTCGATGGATGTAAGGCTGTAGAAGGGTTCGTAGAGTGGTGGAGTCTTATTCGAAGCACATGCCAACATCTAGAGTGAGGGGATATCCTCGCGTGCACTTGAGCAATGAGTCATAGCAGAAGAACTACTGCTGCTGCAAGTTTTTCCGGTCGACTCTTGTAGATAATTTGCACCACAACGAGGGCATATCCACGAAAACCTCCCTCCATCACGGTATACCCTGGTAAGCAGAATAGGAGGTGAACTTAATTCGGGCGGCGTGCAGGCTATTCCGGGGAGAGTGTAAATAAGAATATGGCACAGGACTTCGGTTGGAAGTGAGATACGAGACTACCAGTCTCACTGTCGTGCAAATTCATGATGGTCGTATGGAAGGAAAACCAACCTAGATGAACGCATCCGGTCTGTGGCTGTGCCACAAACAGATGTCGATCATTGGCCCTCTGAGCTTTCTTGAACATCTAGTGAAATTATTCGCTGCGGACTGGTGAGTTTTCTGATCAATATCCAAACCATGCGCCCAAGTGCTTACATATCATCAGAGAATCTTTTTACGACCTTGCCAACTCGATTGTCGTCTGTGTATGTCGACGCTGCGCCAAACGCTGTAGACGTCGAAACCTACGATACACGTAGTGTTCATATCAAGATCAATCGCCCCAATCCAGTTCTTCACACAATTAAGTACATGAACCAGCCAAATGACCTTGAAATCGGTATCACATTTCCGATTGAAGCAGGCACACGGCTCCAGGTACTGAGTAGCCTTCTGCATGATAAGCATGGGAGAGCAGCATCATATATCTCGTGGGTGATTAAAAAATACGAAGGTACTTTGCAACGAATCGAGGTGATGAAAGGCAACTCGGTGATGGGAACTTGTAAGTACATTTAGATGTCCCTATAGCTCACCCACCACTGAGGTAGTTGGCTGAACAACGTCGTCATCATGTCCATTTGCGCTTGTGTAGGCTGTGTTTGGAAGCTGACAGGATCGTCTGAACAAACGGAGATGACCATCACCACCTTTTCTGCATCGTACTTGACTTCAAATTCATTATCGGCGTCTCCAAACACTGAGGCTTCGTCTTCATCATCATGGCTTGTATAGCCCTTATCTTCGTCCTCCTTTGTATCCTCATGATGGTTATTGGTGATAGTCTCGTGTTCGTCAGTTTTCGTCTTCGTAATGACTTGCATCGCACTGATCTTCATCAGTCTTTGGGTCATCGTCTTTTTTGTCTCAAAGGTGTGCTGGATCGCCCTCGCCTTCGTCAGTCTTTGGGTCATCCTCATAGTGAGTTGACTCTTCATCATCAGTCTTTGCATCGTCTTTTTCGTCTTCATGGTGACTCGAGTCTTGTTCATCAGCTAGTGCTTCTCCCTCCTCCGAGTCTTCATCTGCCGAATCCTCAGGTTCTAATACCGGGTTGACACAACATTTGTAATCCAACTGATGGCGGCGCAACTCCTTCAAAAGCCAATTACGAGTGAACTACGCACACATAGAATCATAAAAATTGGCGGGATCGATGGACTTATTGGTCTCGTTCTCGAAAGCGAGAGTCAAATCTTGGGTGAGGTGATAACCGTAATGTTGTTCGTGGTTTTCTCTAGGGGGACACTCGATATCGATTTAAGATCCCTGGGTGGCCGAGGAAATCTGCGGCGTTGAGGTGAACCTGGAACTCGAGGCTTGGACGAATTCTTTGAATAAGACCGAAAATTGCTCGAATGACAAGGATATCGTGCGTGAAATGTTTGGGATGAGGTTCGAGGGCTCGACGTTATATATGATCTCCTTACATCCACTGTGGCCTTTCAGACTCTTTTGCTTTGTTCCCCGGTGGTTCTCCTAGTCAATGCTAGATCGAAGTGTATGGAAACTTTGACATCATGATCGCTTCGTCGGAGGCCATACCGCTGTGCGATGCTTCCAGGGAACGGTTTTTCTCAGTGGCGTGCACAGCGGCCGCCAAGCACAGTGCTTCACAACAACTGGGAACATTCTAATCGCACGCAAATCGGTCCTGTCTTTGATTCGTACAAGGATATGGGACTCTTCTACATACAGCGGTGATACAAAAGACGGACAGGAAGTGTTACACGCAAGGAGTTGAACAAGAAGTTGAAACCACGAAGGAAAAAGCAAGGAAGGCGGGATATCACATTATGCAATCGAAGCATAACGTTCAGGTTTGTGTGACACATGAATCATACTAATGTTCTACTAAACTAGCCGTAAGAATTGCGCAGTACGAAGAAGTAAAACTGATCTCACCTCCAGAAGTCATGCACTACGTATTAGGCTCTACAAGGGCATTTTGGGAAGCAGCTTGACGATTCGGTCCCGCTTAACAGCACCTCCATCATTGCCAACATAGCGGACGGAATCAAAGTGCCAGTGAAGTGAGCCAATCATCCACTGCTGCAGCCCTTCGATGTAGATAGCCACCTGCCTGTCAACCTCTTCTCCCCATGAGGGGAGAATGGCACAGTTGGATTCAAAGCGCTGGAGGGCATCTTTGCACATCTGGCCAGCGTAGTCCATGGCGCTTTGCAGGTCTAGTCCTTGAACATGCATGAGCACGGCAACTAGGTTTTCCCATGGTGCGCCACCGCTAGCTTGTTCCTTGTTGTATGACAAAATATCCTGTTGGCGGTAATGTCAGCGGCACCCCAGTGATCAACGACAAAACAGAATTACGTTGACCCAAGCAACATGATCGGTAGCCGCGCAATCCAATCCCTCGTAAGCTGGATGCGACACAACCTCGTCGGGAAGATCAATTCCAGTTGCGAATTCGATGAGGGCAAAGTAGGGCTGCATCCCGACTATACCTCGCCTCTGAATAATGTAAGATTCCAGATCATACGTATTTCCTTTGGCACGGTCCTCCAACTGCTTAGCCACAGCAGCGAAGTACAATTCCTTTCCGCGGATATACCGCTCTCTGCAGCCGGGGCCAGCAGTCTCCCTGAAGCGGTTGGAAAACCTAACCACATAACGATTTTCAGACAGAGTGTGTGCGGTATATATAAAAAGACGTACGATTTGCACATCCTTGCAGGACGGTGTTCCGCCTCAAAATTGATGGGATCGCGGAGTACAGGAATACACCATTCATGCGCTTTCCGTGCATCGACGCCACCAGACTCCATCAAGTCGTCCATAATGAATGCGAAGTTAACAGATTCAACACAGAGTTGGAGACGGCAAGCATCTGCATCAGGATAGATCAGGGAAACAAATGCGGCTGCGTCCATATCGCGATACCCCCTGAACTCGGGTTCTGCAAGTTCCCCCACTTCAGTAAGCCATTTTTCAGATGCGCGGGACGCCGCATGACGGTGAGGGTTCTTTCGCAAGGGAAACTTGCAATCATTTAACAGGTCAGGCAAAATGAATTGTGAGGGTTCGCAGTCAGGAGTAGTCGTGTGGGTGACAGCAGGGGATGTGATAGGGGTCGTCGGATTCATATTGTGAACGTAGAGATGAGGAGCATCTAGGTGCAAGATCGTCAGTCTTTATAGTGATTTTTAGTGCCAGCGGATGTCTGTCTCGCTCGGATTAGCGAATGCGGATATTGAAGTTTTTTTCCAGTCACCATTCAGCATAAGCGAGTCCCCACCTGTGACTCCCACTTAACGACATTCATTACAGGTGCTAACACACGGGTATCGCACCTATAAGACAAGGGGGGTTCTCGTCTTATAGGTGCGATACCCGTGTGTTAGCACCTGTAATGAATGTCGTTAAGCGGGAGTCACAGGTGCGAGTCCCATTAGGCAAGACCATCCCATAGATTAGAGAGTACTGTCCTACATAGGGTTCTATCCTCAATGGACATAAGTTGGAATGAAAAAGGCAAAACCAGGAAAACTTATCGGACGCGCAGACCCGGTCGCCGTGTTCACTGTTCCAGGGTCCAGTGCCACTTCGTGTGACTTGTATGGCTCGTGAACTATATAGCAAGCTTGCCAATCAAGTGGACCAATCACTTTATGTCTTAGTTCAGGGCCAGGTCAAAAGACGGTATGCGTCTAAACAGATAACGACTTCGTAAGTGCCCAGTCGAGTGTTACCGAATTTTGCCAACTGGTTCGGCAAACTAGTTGCAATTGGTCCTCGGCAGAACTCACGCGAAAGGGGTGGCAAAACTCCAGGGTATCTGAGACTCGCGAAGATGTAATTTAGGTCTCTGATAACACAGATTGAACTCAAGAGAACATGAAAATCGACGTCTCTAGAGTAAGATGTGTATGCTGGAGGGCACCCCCTCGCATCACTGATCCACGACAATTTCGAAAACCTGAAACGAAATGATGTTAGATAACAATTCGCATTGTTACTACTGGAATGCAAATGCAAACATTGTGGCTACACTCATAACTCATAAGATGCTCAAACAGTATCTCGCTTGAGTCCGACGAAATTGCTGCCGAATTTGCAGCTCTCGAAGAGTTGAAGAGGACTGAAGAAGTTCAGAGCATTAACGAAGTTGAAGTACTTGAGGGAAATGTTTTTGATTTTGACAAGTCGGATCGGGTCGAACAAGGAATATATAATACCACAGGCTATTCTAGATGAGGTTGAGGTGGTTAATTACAATGGCGAGGGTGACGGCTGGGACGAGGTAACGTTGATGGCATCATTAGGAATGTTGTACACAACATAGCTAGTCGCCTAGAGTTTTGCCGGATATAACCGGCAAAACTAAATCCAAGTAGTTTCGCTTCCTACACTACTCACTGGAAAGAGCTAGACGACAAAGTCTCAGCGAGTGTGTAGACAACGCTGAGGTGGGAATACGAGCAAGCGGGATAAATGGGCAAGAAGACTGCGAGACGGAAAGAAGCTACAGTGACATGTGGTGTCGAAGGTGAAGACACACGAAAGAGGAAACGGAGGTCCCGGAGGTTAGTCCTCCGGGATGCGTACGTATGAGATCGGATCGCTTCGCTCAACACTCACAAGAGCCATAATGTCTCCTTATCACTAGGGAACTGCACGGGTAAACGGGCACCAGAGGCCATAACCGTACCGGCACCCGCTCTGACGGGTACGGGTTTTCGGCGGGTACCACAAGCTCAGATCCCTACCCACACCCAGGTTGGGTTTACCCGCGGCTACCATGGGTAGCATATACAAATTAGAAAATTATTAGATACCGAAACAACGAAAAAACGCACCTACATTACCAGTTATGAGTGCGAACGAACGAATATGAACGGACGGGTGTAATATTTTCGCTGGAGCTACAATAACAGTAGATGCCCTGACACGTAAGGGATCCAATAAATTCGAGAATGCACATACCTATACATTTTAAACATGCTCACGCACCAAGCGCATCTAGCTCGACGTAAACTGTTACAACGGAGAGCTATCATGCAGGCGGATTTGGGTACTGGATAATAAGACAATTTTCCTGCGGCAAGTCCTGTGAGTCTTTGTAACACTTTCCAGAAACTATACTGGAGGTACAAATGCACCACCTCTCCCTGAGGTGTCTCCCAAACCAATCTTCCACCACCCCGTCAGGCATCGTCAGGTACCAACTCATATGCATGCGCTTGCTGCTATCCAACGGCAGTCATGCAAACTGCTTCTGAAGATACCGAGCTCTACGTCGCCATGTTCTTTGGTATTGTCGACGACTATTGCAGAGATTGGGGAGGAGATGGATGCACGCAGTAAACACCCAAACCTCGAGAAAGGCGTATGGACAAAAAGACCGATGCGTCCTGCGGCAGTATATCAGTACTCTTGTCGTCGTCGTTCAAAAAACACTTACACATCCCACCGCTCTCTCCACCCACGTCCTCACAACGCCAGAATGCATCACATTCCTGAACATGCGCGGGACTAAGAGGCGATGGTAGTCATGGACGCAGACGAGGTCGTCTGTTTAGACATTGGCGGTGCGAATTGTGGATGCTTGATTGGCCTCTGCAGTGGTTGGACGAGGATTGGATGGAATGATTGGATGTATGGTTGCAGGACGCGCGAGTATGATGATTAGACGTACAGTAAGATAAATAGAACCGTCAATCGGACAAAGTATAAAACGAACGAACACACCTGCTCATAATATTCATAATTAACATCTGCGCTCGTATACTCCGTCGTTACGCGTCACGTCCCGCCAGAGGAGGTAATGGAAGAGAAGCCAGAGAGCTGTGTGAACGTTACTAGTGTCATGCCAATAGTCAGTGTTTGGAGTCAATAGTTGACATTTGGGAGAAGGTGCTCCGGGCCAGTAGCAATAAAAAACATGATGAATAAACATATAGAGAATGAAAAATGTTACTTGGCATTCAGGTGGATATGTGAGTCGGCAGTACTAGCTATAGTACTCAGAAGCGTCAGTGGTGCACCATGCCAGATACACTACCATATTAGGAAGGCACGGGTATGGGTCAGAATACGGGTTCCGACCCGTACCCATACCCCGAACCCGCACGGGTTACCCCGGCCCGTACATTTGCCTAATAAATATTACTGATAAGTGAGTCTTCGACAAAAACCTTCACTAACCTTTAATGTAATCACAGTACTTGTTATAAAATCACCGGTGAATTTTGAGCGCTTGAGTGTGTAGTAACCTGTTCACATTCCAAAGCAGATAACAGGGTAGGAAACATAAGTCCTTGTACACGGCAATTACCATGAGTAGCAAAGACCTCAACCACCACTTGGTAACGGTGTCATTCTCAAGTTGAAGTTCACCGTCCTCGCGCCTCCTCGCGCATACCTATTCTGTGCACGTTCGCACCACCACGACTCATCGGTTGACAAACGCCATCTGGCAGTCTAAGCCACTGATGGGCCTTACCCCAAGAAGAAGTTGATAAGCGTCACAGTCCCATGGATCTTGCTCGCTCGGGCCCTGAGCCAGGCTCATGGGCCATAAACCCCAGTTGGATTCGTTGAAATATTCGTCCAAAGCCGAAGAAGTTGATAGGTGTCACGGTCCCATGCATCTTACTCGCCAGGTCGATATCATACTGCATATTGATAGGACGATCGCCAGTGATTGGAAGAGCTGATAGTGTTCTTGGTTCCGTAATAGAGGGTTACGAACCTCTTATCATACATCATCAACAATTTGATGAGATGGCATAGATATCTAATCGTATCTGATAGTTCCTCGAGCAACGCTTCGACCCGATAACGTTGCGCGATCTCAAGAAGCGGAAAGGCCCTTCGTATAGGTAGCCATCGGGTATTGGCTCACATTTATTGTGGGCATTAGGGCTTTAGGAAGTTGTGAGGACTGCGAATTCCTGGGTGGACGAGGAAATCTTTGGTGTTGAGGTGAGGTTTAGTATGCTATGTAACACTGAAGAACGATGTTGTAGCTTCAAACCTGCCAGTGGAACTTGAGAATATTTTAACAAGTCCAACTGGGGTAGGGCCCACGAGCCTGGCTCAAGGACCGGGTGAATAAGATGCATGGGACTGTGCACTTATCAAGTAAAGCGGCTCAGAACGTCAGAGACGTCAGGGTCTCTCCTAGTCAGAACACTAAGAGAAAGACAATTGTTTCTGTACGGTGGTCCAAAAGGCTGACAGATGGGTAGATCCAGCGACTAGCTCGACTTCGACAAATTCCATGAGCACACCAACAATGCGACCAGGATATCAGATCTGTCATTCACCTATAGGATCGAAGGATCGTATCTGAGAGATCGTCATCACCAGTCGTATCAGTCTTCGTAACGAGGATAGAAGATCGAGTATACAAGGTACCACAAGATTCAGACAAGTAGCACTGAGTCATCTCACGTTTCCACCGTCATTGGTCCTTGAAACCATGGTACAGGTGTGCTCATCGAGACTTCAGAGCCCGTAGTGATGCCTGGATACGTGAATTGGTCCGTAGTGCGAGTCATGTACAACAAGGTATCTGCATGCTCAAACACGCTCAGAGGACACGTGTTGCTACGTGTAAGTAGGCAAAACTTGTAGAAGGACAAGAAGCATTGGACCCGAAAGATTGAAAACGCGTCCAGAGCAGGTGCCGAGCCTGAAGATCAACGTGCAGAAAAGTATGGGCTTAGGCACAACTGCATAGAATGCAGAGACCCTCGTTTGGAGACCATGGAATGTCCTTGATGGAGGACTTAAGGCTGAACCAATCGAATCCAAGATCGTCAACAAGGAGGTCTCCAAACTTACAATTACAAACATCGTTCTCTGTTGATGCGAGTCTGGTGAGTCTGGTCCTGCAGTGTCACCAAGGAAGCCGCCAGCTAAGCTCCTCTGATCACCACGCGTTCGCATCAAGTACGTCGATTGTGATACCAGCATTATTTGACAAGCACGTAATCACGAAAATAAAATAGACGGCAAAGGTCGTGATGACCCATGGTACACCCTGTTCTCGAATCTAGCGCTCGTGCTCGACATTGGACGCTCTCCTACTGGGGCACGGCCTACATGAGCGATTGCGCTGCCTTGGCATCATTGTCTGATCCCATCTGCGAGCTAGATCTTGATATACTGCGACGGGGATCCAACTTGAAACTACCGTCCGCAGACGAGGAGTTGCGCCAACCAGCGCACAGGTCGGGTGTTTGTGGAGTCGTCATCTCGCAGACCAAGCTTCTGATGCGACAGGAAGTTCGCTATCAGTAGTGGTGCTTTGGTGGATTAAGAACATTCCATCCGATCCATATAGGTGTGGTAGTCCTGGAATCTAGTCAGCGTAAGTTCAAACATAAAAAGCAGAAGTAAAACAATGATACCGATGATGATACCAATGGGAGGTGCTCAGATAGGGTATGGCATTTGAATACGGGTTTACCATGGTAGAGGTAGAAGAGATTTGTAAATTATCCAAATGTAGACTTGACAGGATAATGACGACGAAGTAGGTCTCGCAGAGGATATGAAGATGGAGGAGACCGCAGTGGAGTGTATCGGTAGGGATGAGGCTGAAGGTACTAACGAGGGGACACCATCGTAAGCCCAAGCACAATCAACCGCAAGGGGATCTGGAGGCAAGGATGTTAGTATATACCGCACGGTAGATCGTTAAGTCGCTTTTCTCCAGTACATTTGCTTCATGGGCCCGGGTATCACCTGAGCAGTGTAAATGTACAAATAATAAGGAAACTGGAGAGAAGCACCCATACACCTTGACCGGTTGGTCTCGCTCGTTACAGTTTGTCCAACTTTCCAGCATCCAACGCAGGAAAAGATGGACTTCATGAAAAAATTGCATGCAACGCCATGGTGGAGTCGGGGCGGGTATGGGTAAGAATTGAGTGCGAGTATTAAGGAAGTAGGTCGATACCACGATATGTAGGAATGGTGAATGGAATCTATTTGCGTATGTTTGGCAACGCCTTTGCATCATGATGAACGTTCACTACCGCCGGCTTTACATACCTACAAACCGAGCCTGCACTCGCTTCTTGATCCTCACCTTACTGACAGTCACGACCATGCATGCATGACGCGCACTCCCTGGCACGTACATGGAAGGCTCTGTGCACGCGCATCACGCTCGGAGGACCCAGAAGATGATTATGCAGACAGAGGAGAAGTATGTAAATGTCGCCACATGCTCGAGCTAGTTCGATGAGTGCTTGGGATTTGCGACGGAATGTACAGGTTGTGCTACACCGGGTGGTTTGATTAATTGATGTGCTCAGCGAAGAAAAGTGTTTCTCTCCGTGTTTTGTGTTTGGCGATTTGCGATATATTTACTAATCATATCGTGCACATACTTTTACATGCCTCGATTTTCAGATGCTGATGTGCCGGACTTATTTATGGTCAGTGTATTGACTACGGAACCCTGCAAGTCGACGGAGCCAGTGGGCCATTGACGGAGCAGAGCCAAGTCGTCGACGCCACTCGACTTTGATTCTTTAATCTCATTAGATCATTTACCCGCAGACGCCACAAAGTTCCCTCTGGCACAGATTTGAATCCGAAT
>NW_024538807.1:0-24792 GCF_016647635.1 Suillus subaureus | reverse complement strand
ATGGTGGTGGGCAGCAGCATTCCCATCATAGGATGACATGGGGGAATCTTGACCATCCACAGGTGGTGCAGGAAGAATTGGCAAATCTGGACACCTGGGTGAAGGAGGTGGCCCTGAAAGCATTGGTAGGCTGAATGAACTTGTGTCCACCTGTGAAAAATCAATTGAATCTGGATCAAATGATAGTAGCTCATCCAATGAATAGTGGATCCCATTTGAAGCATGCTACTTTCACCTAAGCCATGGAGAGCAGCCAGAGGAGAGGTCTGTGTAGCAACTGGTGCGGCAATACTGAGGACAGGTGTGGTGAAGCTAGGGACTGGTGTGGCGATGTTAGGGACTGGTGCAGTGATATTAGGGACCAGTGTGGCGATACTGATAGCAGGCTCTACTGCAGTGATATTGATGACATCTTGAGGTGAAGTCTTTGTAGATGTAGCGCCTATGTAAATGAGTTAGTATTTGCCAAGGAGAAGAGCTTTAAAAACTTACTACTGAATGTGCCTTTCAAAAAGGCAGTGAATGGTTCTACAATGCACACATGATGGTTGGTCAATGTCTCACGAAAATTGAACCTGGTAGCACCCTTTCCGTGGTGAAAGCTGAAGACACGAACTTCACCATTCACCTGAGGATCAGGTCCTCCAAGGTACATGCTCCCATGCCATCCAGTTGTCTCATGAATAATGTCCAGAAGCTGACCGACCACACCACTGAGGCCTTCAAGAGATCTGTGCGAGTTTCAGCATGATTCAAGATTCCAATAGAGTACTTACTGTAGTCTCATGACCTCGGATGGATTACACAGAGCCTCAAGTTCCATCCTCACTTCCTCAGCATGACGAGCGCACTCCATTTTTGCCTCATTCTCCATCTGACTCACAAAACTATCCCCACAAGCAGCCATTGACTTAGCTGCTTCCAAACAAAGTGCAGAGATATGGCGTTTTTGATCATGGTCATTGTTCTTCAATTGAGTTTTGATCTTGGCCTTGACATTGGGATTTGACTTGTACTTGGTTTGAATATAGTGTTCTACCGCTGAGGGACCATGGGTGTGATTGGTAGTAGAACTCATGATTTTGGTGATTGTTTTCATGAACTGAGTCATGCATGACCTTCCTGATGCAGAGGACACATGGTACAAAAATGAATGTATTTGCTATTTTAAATATTTGTAAGGTTAAACTGAAATGAAATTTTAAAGGAGATACATGTACAGCATGACATTGTTTAGTGTAAACGCCCAACTGCTTCATTTGCTCATTTGTCAACTCATTTTCCATAAGCGTGCGACCAGTGTGATCTTTGAAATGCTCTGCAACCTCAGGCCATTTAGTGAACCATTCTCGGTTGGTGTTAGTTATGTACGCGGCTACATCCCCTTGCAGCTGGCTCATACAGAAGCCATCCACCTTGCTTTTCAGGAAGTTGGATTGTTCATGAGTAATCCATGAGGCCCCAGGCATCTGTTAACTGGTGCCAAGGTAAATGAATGTCATAATTTCAGCTTAATGACACATACCTTGTGTTTTTTTAGGTCATCTGACTCCGTCCTCACATCCTCCCAGCTGTGTATCAATACTCCATTTAGAACAGAATTTGAATTATTTCTAATTGACCAATGAGAAGGCCTCAATACCTGGAGTTGGCCGAGATGCTTAAAAGCTAAGCTGTTTTTACTCACCTAAGTTCATTTTTCACTCCGCGTCACTGCTTGTCACTGCCTCTTTTGATTAAAATGAAAGTTTTTCCCAGCCTGGTGTCGGATGAAACTTTCACTTTCTCTGAACTTGCCAGTGCCTTGGAGCTTGTACGCACCCAGCATGGTAGGTTTGTGTGGCCTGTGCTTGTTGCTTCGCTGAATCCTTGCTTTAGCTATTACCCAGGCTCACAATCTAGTTGACAAAGGAGTTCCTGGTACTCTTCAGGACCTGATTGTCTCGGGTGGTTGCCCAGTGTGTGTTTATCACATGCACACCCGCCAATGTTACCTCTGTGGTATCTATAGCGACCCTCAGCCGTTTTTCACTCCAGGTAATTTTTTTAAAACGCAATCATCCTTAGCTCAACACACTTATTTTGATTGTTGCAGATGCGGCTAATGATGCAGTTGATTCTGGGACTGAGGACACTGAGAGTCTGTCCTCAGCAACCTCAGCAACTGACAGCACCAGTACCCCACAAGTTCCAGGAACTCCTTCGGCTGTGACTTCCATCCCTGCTATAGTTGCTGCTACCCCCACCACCCCCACTCAAGTTGTACCTACCTCATGCACAACTCCTTCAGCTGTCATCGACCACGCAACTTCTGGATCTACCTTGCACATGAGTATGTCTGCCTCCCTGTGCTGGTATGTCATTACTGTGGGACGTGAGACTGGAGTGTTTCAGGGCTGGTATGTACCTCATCATTTTGTTTTATTGTATTCACATTTTTCCTAGGCACAATGTTCATGCTCATGTGGTTGGCATTCCAGGTGCATGCTTTGGATGATGCTACTCCTCTTGTACTGCCGCCGATATTGCATATGCACAGGCCTTAAATGACAGTTCTGTGTCTCAGTTGCCAGTTTGACTAGTAGAATATGTAGCCTAGCTAATGTCATCCCGCGCATATGTACTTCTTGCTTGAATGTATCATGTTTCTTGATTTTTATGCTGGAATGGCTATGCAAATTTTGATTAAAAGATCAGTATCAATGACTGCTAAGCATTCATATCATGGTTTTCAGGAAGTGCTTGCCCTTAGTTTGTTTTTTGGGTGATTCAGATTCAATAGTATTTCAACAGTATTGTACACAGTAGCAATGCAGTAGAATAATGGTGTTTTTGCATGGTAAGGTAGAGTAAAACAGGTGTCCCGAAGTTGTGGCTGTGCCCATGGTACAAGCATCAACAATCAACCATTAAACAAGTATACATTCCTTACAGGCCTTACACATAATCATGCACCTCTGTCAGCACATATGGGACACAATCACACATCAACATCCCAAGAGTGTTGCGCAAGACGTCAAAAAAGCAAACAAACACATTACTTGAGGTGAGTCCAGTATTAAATTACCTGTCAGGAAAAACTAAGGGATCATATTCGTTAGACACATTGGTGGTGAATGCATGAAGGCGCGACATAGGTGGAGGCAGGGCCAGGGAGCTGACCAGGTATGTTAATCTGCATATATGATTAATATCATGTATATCATTGATGTATATACAGTGGCTCAAAAAACTGTCCGCATGTTTTGACATTTTTCACTATCTATGATATTGTGTGAGAACTAACAAATGGCTCAAGGACATGGTTATACCACATTGTAGTATGGCTTCAGGGCTTTCATTTGAGCCCTACACTGTGGGAATCGGTGGAGATATGGTGGAGATACAAGGTTCACAAAATGGTGACTCATGCGGACAGTTTTTTGAGCACATATTAAAACTATATAAATCATCATTTATGACACCATAACAATCATGCCACCATTAAATAAATTATAAAGTGGTGTCATTATGTCATTTTAAAACCATATCTAACTATACAAACCAAAAATTTCCATATGTCATGGTTATATTCACCATGAAAGCCACCCCCCTGCTCAAAGGGATAATATCCTCTCTCTTTCCTATTCTGGCCTCTCTGCTTGTCAAATTTCCTCTAGAACTGGAGTATCCAAGTCCACTGTGGCCATCTATCACACATATGCAGAGATGACTAGCACCCTTCTTGTTTCACATATATACCTTGCCATCTGACCCAATCCTATTTATTGTGGTCTTATATGATCATATAACATGCTTCCAGTCCATGTAATCCAATTCTGATGGGCTAAGGCAAAGGTTAGTCATCTCTGCATATGTGTGATAGAGAGGAGAGCCTTTTCTTCCTTGTTACTGACTTGAGATGAGCTGTCTTGAGAATGTTTCTCACAGTGTGTGAAGAGACAGGGAATGTGATGGTGGAATTGATGTAATAGGTGACCTGGACAGCATTATCAGCCTTTCCTGTAGTGATATGTTGAATAATAGCCCTCCTATCAGTAGAGGTGAGCTTCGATGGACGCCCTTCACAGAAGTTTTCCTTGTCTGTGTGACTTTCTTTGATGAACTTGGCCACAGTGGACTTGGATACTCCAGTTCTAGAGGAAATTTGACAAGCAGAGAGGCCAGAATAGGAAAGAGAGAGGATATTATCCCTTTGAGCAGGGGGTGGCTTTCATGGTGAATATAACCATGACATATGGAAATTTTTGGTTTGTATAGTTAGATATGGTTTTAAAATGACATAATGACACCACTTTATAATTTATTTAATGGTGGCATGATTGTTATGGTGTCATAAATGATGATTTATATAGTTTTAATATGTGCTCAAAAAACTGTCCGCATGAGTCACCATTTTGTGAACCTTGTATCTCCACCATATCTCCACCGATTCCCACAGTGTAGGGCTCAAATGAAAGCCCTGAAGCCATACTACAATGTGGTAAACCATGTCCTTGAGCCATTTGTAGTTCTCACACAATATCATAGATAGTGAAAAATGTCAAAACATGCGGACAGTTTTTTGAGCCACTGTACAGGGCACACAAGACGCCTTTGACACCCTTGGCAAAATATGAGCAGGATGTACACCGGTGGCAGTCGCAATCACAATGGGTGTCAAGACTGTGTGGGCGCTGTTCTTCAGGACATAGATGAGCGAGGGTGGAACTTAATCAGACCTGAGTTCTTGGAACAACTATCACAGGCTCACACTTTGCTGAAGGATGCTGAGGAGCTATTGACATTGGTTGCAAATTTTCATGGTCTGTGCACTACTTATCTCAAAGCTGAATGTTTGCATGTTCTTCATACATCATGTCTCTGGGTTGCAGCCAAGGAGGAAATCTTATGTCTTGCAGATCAAGACCCACAAGCCCTTGATGACGCTCTATTCAATGACAGGCTCATTTGGCAGGTTAGCTATTAATACATATTACATATGTGCTGTTTGATAATATCATGTGATACCTTGGACATTGTTGACTAGGTTACCTTAGCTACACATCATGGCCCCCATTCTCAAAGGACGATGTCGAAAATTGACTAAGTATGATCGTCAATTTATTGAAGAAAATACAGCACGATATGCTGCTGAGGCTAGGCGTCGACATAACAATGACACTCAAGACCATTCTCTATCCGGAAGCATGTATCATGCGCATACATCTATTGATGTCACACACAGGGATCGTCACTCAGTCAAGACCTCATACTTTCGCGTGCCTCAAGCAATGCCAAACCTGCATGTTGTTTTACCTGTAACCCTACCGGAAGGAGTATTGGAGGCTTTCAATTTCAACATCGCAGATGAAGCTTATGTTGACTACCTTGCAGACACAAATGTTGATGCGGAGCCTATTAAAATGAAGAGGAAATGTACAGCAGGAGTAAGTATCTTTCTTACTTGTTTGCACATATCTTGTTCACTATGCTCCAGGATGAACCCCAGAAGCTATGGATTCCCGAGCATAATAAATTTCTCAAGGAGTTCATCAGACTTGAAGGGCATGGAGAAGCTGCATTGTATCAGGCATGCCAAGGCTTGCCTGGGTGCTTGAATGAACCTGTTGTGCGCTGTAGGGATTGTGAAGGATCTCAGTTATACTGTCAAGGATGTATTGTCATACAGCACACTGTGATGCCTTTGCATCACATGGAGGTATGTTTGATTTCTATACATTGATACATTATTCACCCATGTATAGATATGGACTGGTTTGTATTTCCAGTGCATTTCGCTCCATGATCTTGGCCACTGTATCCAACTTGGTCACCCTCCAGGACTCCAGTGTTGTAACCCTTCCCTAGCCTTTGATGATGATTTCGTCATTCTGGAGATAAACAGTATTCATAGAGTCACACTCAATTTTTGTAACTGCACAACAGCACAGACACACAACATTCAGCTGTTGCATGCATGCTGGTACCCAGCTACAACTACCAATCCATGGACAGCTGCAATGTTCCAACTGCTCAACCATTTTCAGATGTACATGTTTGAGTTGAAAGGCTCAGCATTCGAGTATTATCAGTTGCTCGCACATCTGACAGACAACACTGGCACACGTCAACCAAAGGCAAGTGACTTTTTGGGTATTTGTTCTCTTTGCTAACAGATCTTTAGGGTCGCTATGAATCATTCTTGCATATGAGTCGCCAACATCATCATATCACTTCCCTTTTACAAGCTGGCCACAGCCATGACCCTAACAGGGTTCTTGGAACAAAGGAGGGAGAGCTCGCAGTGCTTTGCCTGGCCTGTCCTCAGCCAGGGAGGAATTTACCTGCAGATTGGGATAATGTTCCACTACATATGAAGTACATTTATATTCTCATTTCTTTACTATGGTACATGCTCACAATTGGACAGGTGGCTCTATGGATTGTTTCTTGCTATTGATGCGAATTTTCGATTGTGCCACTGAAACAAGTCCTCCGAGCAAGTGGATCCAAGCCTCAGTAATGACTGGGTGTATTTTGTGGAACAGTCTAGTTTCAAGGAGGTACTTGAAGCTTCCGGCACTCAGGTACAAGAGGTGAGAAGCTGATGTTGATGACGTGTAACCGACTGACTTTGTTATTTAGAAAAGTTCTTGTGCCAGTCACAATGCAGTCAACCTTGCTGACACAAAGAATGCACGTGGGATGGCAGCCACAGGAGTTGGTGCTATCGTCTGTGCACGGCACAATCTGACTCATCCATCATTGGTCGGCAACCTGCAAAAAGGAGAAAAGTAAGTGTATTTCTGTTTTAATCTAAATGCGAATCCTTATGTCGTTAGATACGTCAACATGGACTACATCTTCTTTTCGACCTTACAGCATGCGAGCACTGTTGATGTGCTCAATATCTCTTATGACATTGCATGTCAATGGAGCAAGCACCTTTGGACCCAAATGTTACATTACCCTTCAAGAATGCACTTGCAGCCTGACAACAAAGTCTTAACATTTGTAGTCCCAAAGTTCCACCTACCTGCCCATATTCTTTCTTGTCAGACTAAGTATTCCCTCAACCTTATTAAGGGCATGGCAAGGACAGATGGCAAAGCCGTGGAATGTGGCTGGTCCAATATCAACCCCATTGCTACCAGCACATGGGAAATGGGTCCAGGGTCAAGACAAGACATCCTCGATGATCATTTTGGGGATTTAAACTGGTGCAAAGTATGCAATCTTGGTATGTACTACATCTCTCATAAATATCCTCTGCATACTGACTTGTCACCTTTTAGGTCCGTTTCTTTTATGGAAACTTAAGGAAGCTATTCCAGAACGCGAGCAACATATCCTCGACTTACAGGACTTTGAAGAGGTAATCCCTCCAGCAAGCCTTAGTGAATGGCGGATAATGATAGTCAAGTGGGAGATGGACTGTTCTCGACCAAACCCTTTTGAGACAAATACATCAGGTAAGTACTCTGAGTTTCCGAAGTTGGTTTATACCTGACACTTGTGTCGCAGTCACTATGCAAGCATCTGTCAGGCTCGAACTATCGCAACTTGAAGGGCAACAACTCACTGATGGTGTTGATTCCTCCCTGCATCCGGAGGTATCCCCTAGTGTGCTAATAGCTGCAGGTATTGATTTGGAATCTCTGCAGTGAGTCCTTCGTCACACTGGATGACAAATTTTGGTTAATATTTGATCTCTTAGACAGCGCCTAGCCATAGATATGGCAAACATTGGCACTCATGCCACAGATAATCAACTCTCTCTTCTGCAACAACAAATGAATGCACTCCACTGCTGTATTGAGCAATGGGTGCAGATACAAACATTGTATATGCCATGTGTCGCACACCTGTGAACCGAGTCACCTGACATGCCCAACATGCCTGAAGAGGCAGTGCACTGTATTAAATTATGGTTGTCTTCGGCTGTGGTGAATCTGGGTATAGCTTGTGATGTCAACCTTTGTCAGATCAAGTGGAAGCTGCGCTGTGCCCAGGCACATGATGGTCTGCAAGAACTTCATCAACACCTACGACTCAAACAGCACCTCACCGGCTTCAAAAGGGACTGGATTAGAGGCCAACAAGCCCATACAAGGTCACAGGCTGTTATTGATACTGTCCAACTGAAGATAGACAGTGCTGCTATGAAGTATCGGACAGCTTGGTTTGCCCTGGAGTCCCTTGCCATTAACCTTTCAAAACTCACCTGGCAGATTGAGTTTCCGAAACTTGATGATGCTGATATCTGGGGCATGACAAAAGGACAGGCAGGAGGGGAGGTGGAAATGGAAGGTCAAAGGTTAGTATTGGTTTCTTGGATCTGGAAGCAACATCATGGTGCAGGTGAAGAAGAGCTTTCAGAAGGTAATTGTGGTTTTTTTTGGTGTGGCACTTGCTGATGATTCGACAGTCATGCACATCAAATGGTGCAAAGCTCGTGCATGTGCCAACAGATGGGCTGAAGAGGTTGTACTCTTGCAGGAGGAGATGAGGCGTGTTGTTGCCTACTTTGATTGGCATGCAATGTGGTGGGATAAGCATGCAGTTTCCAGAGCTGATTTTGCAATGCCAGAGAATGAAGCTCTCATTGCATATGCTTCTTGGCAAGCTAATATACAATGTTCCATGTCCAATCACTGTCTCTCTTTGTGGTCCATGGTCCCTGGCCTGCTCACTCCGTTGATAATATCCTGCACAATGTAATGGATTGTTTTTCACCATTTTCAACTATTTTTGCATTTTCATTTTGTTGTCGCTGGCTACTTGTATTTAGGACTTGATTACCATTCAATATACTTGCTTGCCTCACTACCACTGGTGACTACACTGAATTAGCACTTTTGGCCCACAGAACATATGTTTTCACAATCTCTGTTATTTCCATATGTGGATACTACAAAGAAATGGGCGGTTTGTGAAGCTTCGCTGAGCCAGGGACTGGGCTCCGAAGCCAGGTGATTGAGAAGGACAATAGAACATCAAGATCTACTACTAGATCTACCAGAGATCTGATAGGATCTGATTAAGGATGAGTGAGAACACAGAATACAGCCATCTTAGTCAGCATGCAGAGCTGTGGATGTGTTTCCTGCAGAGTATTGATACAAGAAGCCAGGGGCAGTAGTACTACAGGAAGAGTATTGATACAAAAGCCCAAGGGACAGTACTACAGGGAGAGTATGGATACAAAGAAGTCACTGGCCATTACTGTGGAGTATGCATCCATAGCTTGTTACTATGGCCAAGGAGTATGGATACTCCTGCCAGGGTGTGGTGATCATGAAGCCGCCTCAGATGGTGGGAGTTGAACCAGCCATGAACATTCTGATGTATAGCAATCTGATGGGCAAGAGCAGGATTAACAACCATTAGCTGATCTTCACACACCCGCAGATACTTGTCTTCATCATGTATATAGGTAACCAGGCAGCAAACCTCAACATTTAGATGACAAATCTCCTCACATGCTCGACGCATTTTGAAATAAAGATCCATTGCACTCCGAGCTGCTGGTGAAGACCAGGGCAATTGAGATACATTGGAGTGTGTGTTTCATAGCAGATCAAAGTCAGCAAGAAAGGCGTACTCGACGACCTCCTCCCACTTGAGTATCTGCCGGGGAGGGTACACCGCACTGGCAAGCTTATTGTATGTGTCGAGGGCGGATCTGATGGCAGCAGAACGTGTCTGCAAAGCCCTCGCAATGTGTTTTCATAGTTTGTAACCTTGAACCATAGATAGAATCAACCAAAACAAATCAAGCTTGACTTGAACTCACCTGTCCCTGCCCTGTTCATCTTTGCAAGTTCAAAAATACGAGCAACAACCAAACCCTCTAGACAGTCTAGTGCACATTGATACTTCCTGTTAGCTACAAGCCTCCCCACCCTCTGCCACTCTCCGTCTTCTGGAACCCATCGAGTGATGACCTTGAGTTTGCATTCCAGTGCTTGAACCAACCTTAAATTTCTCTCATAGTCCTCAAGAGCATGACAATGTGTGGTCTTGGCTTTGCGTGTGTTTGCAAGATCTGCACTGTATGGTAGAGTATTGTGCTGAGAGGGTGTGAAGGAGTTCATTGCCATGTCAAGAGCAACACTATTTGAGGGGGTATCAGTGGCCATGAGATACATACATGAAAAGTTAAGCTCACCTGCTCGCACTGAGATTCACTAATCTCTGCCAGTATTCCATTTGAATCGTCTCTTCCTCAGGCTCTTGCATTAGATCCTTAAGGTAGGCTTTCTCGTCTTCAAGCCAGCGTTCAAAAATGCTCTCATCCTTGATTCTGAGGTCTTGCATAACCTTCAGTAGGACAAACTTGCCGTTTTCTAGGATCTCGAGAGCTTGCTTGTAGTTTCTGTGCAAGAAATTTGCTAGCCCCCAGATAATCATGTCAGTGAGTGCATCATGTATGATCACTTGAAGAGACTGACATACAAAGATTGCCATATACTTCAAACTCATTGTTATGCTCAAAGTATGAATCAATGGCCTGTTGATGATGGAACACACTATTATACTGTAGAGCCAATGCAAGGGCATTTGACTTGGAGAACGTCCGCTTGCAAGTCTCCAAATCTTCTATCCCAAGACCCTTGATATAGGTTGTCAGTGAAAAAAGCTGACATAACCGCTTGTGCGCATGTCCATGAAATGCACCAACCAGGCATGTATGACATAATGAGCACACAAGGGGTCCAAGAGAGCTATTGTCCAGAGTAGTCCGAAACTGACAGCCAATGTCATAACCACCACCCAAACCACCACCAAATGCATCTAGCAACTTGGCAACAATAGCTAGAGGATATTTTGCACTGTAGGAACACCTGTCAGAAACATCAAACAAAAGTACATATCACTCACAGCTCCCTGCTCTGCACCATGTCTGTGATGAGCAAACAAAAGCTGTGGCGGCAGACAGCGACAAAGATACCAGTTTCATCATAGATACCCCATGCTTTTTTTGTCTTTGTGTCGTCCATATTTTTCCACCAGCCTTCGCATGAGTTATCTGCCAGGCTCTAATTGATAGTTAGTTTCTATAGAAGCTCTGCATCAATCACTCACATTGTCCCCTGTAGTATGTAGGCTATCCCATGCAAACTGGTCGACAAAGTTATGAGATAGATAATGGTCACTAACAAGCAGTTGGCCAGTGGGAAGCTCAGACGATGCACCAAGAGAGTCATTGTCATTGTCAAGTGACTGTTGTAAAATTCATTTCAAGGAGTTGTTCCCGTCCATGGCATATAGGATCTTGAAGCATAGCTGATGTTCACCAGTTAGTGTGTAAGTGCATGCTGGACAAGTGTGTTTGAGGCGCCAGTCAGGTGAGTTGCATTGGAGTAATTCTGCCACAAGTGAGGCCACAACCCGTCTTATCTGAAGGTATAAGTCAAGTGCAATCGAAAATTGGTGTGAGAGGTGCCGGTGGAATTCAACCTGTATATGTTTAACATAGAGAACCACAGGACTTGAGATGAGACAGTTGTACTCTGTGTAAATCACACATGGTCTTAATGAATGCTTGGATTGATAAATGAGGGCTCCTCAGGTGCACCACATGATATAATTCAAGAGCTTCTGATGTTATGCCTGTGGCTGGTGATATTGGCGAGCAAGGCATAACACCTTGACAAACCAGTGCAGAGGCAATTGTATGGTCTGTTGATGATATTTGAAGAATGACTTTCTCAGCAACTGTTGAACAAATAACGTCAAAATCTTAAGATAAACAAACTTCGAAGTGGTAACTCACAGAATGCATCTATCACAGTCACTGGCCATTGGCCACCATTGAAGTCAATCACCTCATCTGTCTCTTCACTGCATAGATGATCAAAAAAATTCTTGAAGCCTTTCTGTGATTTCTCAAGGCTCCATATAATGTATGCTTTGCTCATCACTTGTATTTGCTCATTAAAAGTGACATTCCTCCACAGAACATGATCATGGTGCATGCAATTGTCAACACGTTGAACCCTGCGAGCACCATCATTATGGACTTTTCTGATGTGCATGTCAATTGCTGAGCATCTGCTAATACACACACTCACAATCTCCAGACCTCACCCAGAACACCTCTTGCTAGGTCTCCAAACTCCCCACCAGCATTGCTGATGGGGAGTGTATCAGTACCATCCAATACATCACCAAAATTAAAATCTTCCAAGTCCTCATCAATGTTGAGTGAGAAAGTCGGGGGATCTCTGAGAGCTTCCAGAGCTTGGCGTTCAATGGCTGTCATTGCTATGAACCAGGTTAGTGTTTTGTTCTGATCTTTTTGAGCACCTGGACACTCACCTTGTAGGCGAGTCTCTTGCCATTGTTTATAGTTGGCTGCTTGCTGAACCAACACTCTGTGTTTGACCACCTTCGACACACAGTTGATGGGAAGCCCATTTTTATCTTGTGAGGAACCTATATGATGGATAGACCGCAGAGAGATGTTGGTGCAGACTCACTGTGTTTGTTGTCCTCCCAGATTATGCATAAGTTTTTTTTTCAGACAAGCCAGGTATGGTACATACATGCTCTGGACTTTGGCTGTGACTAATCATCATTGTTATTCACATGCATTTCCATCTATCCCCCGTGTTTGATCAACCATTTCCCTAAGTTTCTCACATCTGCAATGTCATGCACTCCCTCACCGTCGGTTGTTTCCCACCATGATGATCACATCCGGGACTTACACCAGTTGCTTGAAGGTGTTAAGAACCATGCTCAAAGGAAAGAGAGACTGACTCAGAGGGGCTTGGCCTCAGCTCGTACGTTGTGCCCCTTACCTGAGTATGTGCCCTTCATTTCAGAGGAAGTCCGATGATGGTCCGACAAAGTCCAGAGGACTTCCAGAGGCTGGCTACTCTGGTGGAGAGTGTGGGAGGACTTCCAGAGGAGCATGGGAGAGTTCCGGAGGGATGCAGGAAATGCTCAGGAGAGTTCCTGCTGCAAGGTAATACTTCTACAGGAAAACAGGATGGAAGGATAGGAGGTCTGGAGGACAGGATGTCTGGAGGTCCGGAGTATGGAGGACAGGAGGTCCGGAGGTACAGAGGATGGAACGTCCAAAGGTATGGAGGGTGGAACATCTGAAGGACAGGATGCCTGGAGGTATGAGGGACAGGACATCTGGAGGTACAGAAGACAGGAGGTCTGGAGGTCCAGAAGGAATAGGGGCTACATCAGACAAAGTCCAATGTAGAAGCAAACAGAGGTAGACTACCCTAAGGTAGAGTCGGAGGGACAGGAAGTGGACCTAAGTCCAGAAAGAGGGTAAGTGCTGGAAAGGCAAGACTCTAGCCTAGGGAAGCAATCCCTAGACTTGGGACAGAGACATAGGGGACAAATCCGAAGGTCCAGAATTCTGGCCTAGGGAATCCTTCCCTAGGCCTTACAGAAAAGGACAAGACTCAGATGGACTGAAGTCCAGAAGATGATTGGGCAGATCTAAGGTGATATTCAGACTGAGGACTCTACTGTAGTTGTACAGGGGTTATATACTAGAGGCTATCTGAGAGGATCAGTAAGCAAAGGAGTAAGGCTATGTACGAGCATGTGGAAACACATTGGTAAGTAAGACAGAACATAAGTAAATGAACTTGGAGATGAAACTAGTACAAGGATCAATCAGCAAGACAGAAACAGAGATAACCGAGAACCAGAAAGGCAGAGATGCCTAAATGGGGATAGGCCCAGGATCTTGGACAGAGGGTGGGAATAGGTCTGGAGATAGTACAGTTAATATCCGGAGGTCCAGAGATCTGGGGATCTGGAAGGCAGGGCGGAAACAGGACTGAGATATGTGAGGTGGTGGATGTAGTCCAGAATCCAAGAGGAGGTAAAGTCTGGATGTCTTGCTGGATGGAATGTGCATAGGGTGGACAGGATAGGGGATCCAGGAATGAATTGGATATGGGGTCCAGGAATAGGTCCAGAAAGCGTGGGAATATGATGGGATCTATGTCTGGCATATGGGATATGACAGAAGGCATGTCTATATCGGGTAGGGTCACAGGTCTATGTGATCTAACAAACAGTCACTTACTCACATTTTTGAATAGGTTCAGCTTTGGACACAGTGACCTGGAAGTGCAAGACTGTCAAAGAGACTATCACCCTTTCCAAAGCATCACATATGAACTCATTGCATGCCAATCAACCCACCCTAGTACCCGATCTATCCACTAGCTTGTATCCACAAGACCCTCTGCTGTCTTCAAGCCAATCATCACACACACAATCTTCCACAAGTGCTGCACCTCCCCCACTGCCAGCTATGCAGATTCCAAAGCCCAGTGAGATCACACTACCACATACTGGGTTGAAGCCTGAAGGGTTCTGGGTGATCATGGTCAGTCAAGAAGTCAGTATATTTTACCATTGGTAAGTGTTGTTGTACTTTCACTTATATTAGTATTGACATTCATATCAGGGCTGATGTGGCTGAATGCACCCACTTTGTTAGCGGTAATGTTCAGAAGTGGTACCCTTCATTCCAGGAGGCGCTTGAAGTATATACTGTCCAATACCATGCAGGCAAAGTGCGAGCAGTCCCAATTCCAGGCGGCGCTTTCTGGCCATCTCCATCCCCACCTTCTCCTTCTTCATCCTCTGACTCAGATGGACTGTGGTCACAGGTTGATGACTTGTTGGAGATGATGACACACTGTGAACTCTAGATAGTAGATACCTTTGTAGTAGTTCACTGTCTCAGCCATGTATACACATAGTACTTGTAAAACCTTTGTGATGGAATCTTTATTATGCTCAGTTCACAAAATGTGCAAGCTACTCTGCGTGATTAAAAAATCGATGTATATATGCAACCATAACTGAATGACATTGGACTACACAAATGTGGGGTCACCTTAACTAGAGTCTGCATGTTCGTAATTGGTGATTAGACAGTGAGATGCAATCATAGTCCTTAATCTGGGCCCACTGCACCTGCTACACATTTTGATTGCTTGAATATAACAGATTCTAACCTTTAATGCAGTCAGTATGGTTTAGAATTCTATGGAAGTTCAATTTTTGGGAGATACAACAATGTGTGCTATATGTTTGCCATCATTCACCATGTGTGCGCCATCAGTTCGCTATGCATTCCCTATCATTTCACTATGTTCCCCATCGAATTGACATGCATTCACCATCAATTCAACATGTGTTCACTATTGTTTGGATATCTGTTCGCCATCATTTCGATATGACATTGTTCAACATCTTATCATAGTTACAAGCTACCTAGTTTTACTGTTAGCTACTTTAACTTCAAAGAATTTGACCTCTGAAATAATGCAAATGAGCAAATTGTGTAGTATAATGATATCGTACTTGAGCCACTCCCTGCAATATGGGCAACTGGTATGCACAATGTCTTGGATACTTTCAAGAAGTTCCCTCCCCTCCAAAGCATGTGCACCACACTCCTCAAGAAAAATAGTAGTCTCTCATACCCCCTTCTGTTGTGCACCTTTGAGTAGTTTCTCATATGCATCATCCCACAAATGTTCAGACTCCCGGGACCATCCCTTTTGCCAGCAGTTGGCGGTGTTCTCAATGCTTTGCAGGGTTAGCAAGTTGCAGGAACACCAGAAGTCATCCTCCATAGTGAGTATAGATCCATCGTCAACCTCAGGAGTGATATTGCAAGAATCAAGACCATCAAGTGTGGGTGAACTGATCAAAGGGACATGTGTATTTGCCTCTGCAGGGGCATTTTTTTTGCTATGGGTGCAGTCAGCAACAGGAACAGATGGTAGTAAACAATGGTAATTGTACTTGGCTCGCTTCCTTACAATTGTATTTAAGTACAAACTTTCAACTTGAGAGTGAACGTTAGACTGACCTCACCATCTGAATGTGTGCCTTTGCATTTTGCATGTCTTGAACTCTGAAATAGCAGGGAATCATCTTGACTTGAATTGAAAAGAAAGAAAAAACTTACCCTGGTTTTGCAAGCCAATGCTTAGTAGCTATGCGCTGCCTGTTCAGAGTAACAGGAGGACTCTGCTGATGAGGCTTAGAATGCATTTTAGATACCATATAGTATGAAGACCGAAAATCAAGACTTGGTACTAGGGGAAATGGGTGGGTCATGAGATTTTCTCTTGACTCAAACTTATAATAATATTAATGTTAATCTTGCAACTGTGTCCTTACCTTGGGATTCCCCCTCTTACATTTTAATAGAATGCAAATTAGTAAAACAAAGTTGCTGTTGGCACTCAATTGCCAATTAACCCATCCAAACATCTGCGATGAGGCCACCCCAGCAACCAACCTATCTGAACACCATTTTGGATTTGCGATGAGGTCATCCCAGCAACCAACCTATCCAAACATCATTGGCATTCAAGTTGGATTTGCGACAAGGTCATCAGCAACCAACCTCTCCAAACATCATTGGCATTCAAGTTGGATAGAGGTCGTGAGATTTTCGAGGTTTGACTATAATGTTAAGTTAATCTTGCAATTGTGTCCTTACCTTGGGGATTCCCCCTCATCCATTTTGTAGGATGCGAATTAGTAAAAGGAAGGTCACTGTCAACACTCGGTCACCAATTAACCCATCCAAACACCATCAGTATTCAAGTTGGATCTGCAATGAGGTCATCCCAGCAACCAACCTATCCAAACATCATTGGCATTCAAGTTGGATCTAAGGATCTAACCTATCCAAACATCATTGGCATTCAAGTTGGATTAAAGGATCACACTGAGGTCATCCCAGCAGAGATGTGTCTTATCGCCCCCGATCAACTTCCTCTAATTCGCGACCCAAAAAGTATGATAGTAAGTTGATATGACTCTAACAATTGATATTAATGACGTTTTTTATAGGGTTCATTGACCTGTCTATGTTGTTGTCCTAATATGTTGGTGTGATTCTCAGGTTCCTGAGGCAAGCACTTTTTTTCTTCTAATCGTGTCCCTGCAACAACACTCCTTACCTGCACAGATGAACATGAGCTTCATTTTCTCTGAAAATGACTTCAACACCAACGGAAATTTCATTGCCAATGGAGGACCTGAATATTCCATGGGGATGTTCAATGAAAATGAAGGTATGTTGTGTATGTGTGTCTCCTGCTCTTATTGATCTTCAAAAACAGGATCAAACAATGCACCCCAATTTTGGGATGGTATTGACATGGAGGACCCATCATTATATCTGATGCCGCTGACTCGTGATGAGTTAGCAGCTGTCAACAATGGACCAGTCCTTCCTACTCCTTTCATTGCTGAATTTTCACCTGACACATGTGAACTCACTCCTGCCTCTCACACACTATCCCCTGCTGCCGGAGAGTCACTGGCAGAGCCCCTCCATGATGCCAATTCATCCACCTGGGCAGCACGAAACCAATCACATCCCATAATTCATTGCCAGACCACAGCAGCTCGGCTGTCAGATGCCCAGAAGGCCTCCCGGAAAATAAAGAAGGACCAGAGGACAGAAATCATGAAGCATTTACATGATGCCATCGTCAGACACCTGCAAGAACAGAAACATGCAGTTGAGTTACTCTTGCACGCTCACCATGTGACTCTGAAACATATCAATGACATGATTAGTAGTCAGACCAAGTATCACACAATGCGCAAGATTCACCTGACTAATGCCCTCATTCATGCCAAAGCCAAGGAGATGAACAGTGGTATGCTAAATCCCTTTCCTTACTCTCATAGTCATACTCATGTTCTGTCACAATAAGACCAACCTATTGGCTCTCAGTATACATTGACTGAGCTGCGTGAAATGATCGCTGAGGACCCCCAGATGCAAAATTTGATGAGGGATGAGAAGGCCACTTATGTGGCTGCTCTCAGTGAGCACCATGAGCAAAAGGTAAGTAACGTGCAAGCAAATAACATGGCCACTGCACGAGACATTTTGGTCACAATGGAAAGGATTGTCAAGGAGGTGAGCTCTCCAGCTGTTGCATGTATTCTACTAAACCTATTTTCACTTTGAAGCTTGATGAGTTGTGTGTTCACACAGGCACTTACAGAACTTTATTTGTCATTCGTGGTCACATCAACGACACAATCCAAAGTACAATGCATGGCACAGATAACTCAGACAACTTTTGGGAGGATGTATATGACCTTCCAATGGCTGACTTCCTCCAACAGTATGAGCAGTGGGCTTGCACACAAAATCAAAGTAAGTACTCATATCTTCACACATCCACTGTCCTTATCAAACACCTACAGATCTTATTGAGCGCGACTCATTGGAAGCCGTGCGAAAGCAAGTTCGAAAACTCATTGTCCATGGACTCAGTGAGGCTTCATAACTTGGACATGCGATACTCATCTAATGTCTTTGACAGTTGCAGTGACAGGGAAAAAGATATTGCAATGAATTACAACAACTATGACACAGCAATTGTTGAAACATATGCGGTTTGGCTTGTAGGATGGCCCGCAGATGTCAACTTCATCAGTCCCTCAAACATCGGGACTGTTGGTGAGATCCGGAAGCTTCATGATGCACTGAAGGGCTGGACATGCTACTGGACTGTTCTGATGCCCATGGAAGTCAAAGCCCACACTGCCAAACTCAATGCGCACCGTTCAGCAGGGGAAGCTGTTCAGCACCCACACAAGAAACGTTTGGACGCTGGCAAGTCTCGCAAGCGCAAGACTGCGTCAACCATGGGTCACACAGACAAGGAGAGCAAACAGTTGTCAAAGAAGGCCAAAAAGAATCCTTCCCAGGATCACGAGGCTCTCAGAAGTGCGGAGTTCATTGTCTCATCTGATGAGGAAGAGGTTGAGGACCAGTAGTGTATTGTTCTTGAAAGTGGAGGAGTAGTCTAGTTTACCTATCATGCTGTCGCAATGTACTTCATTTATCATGCTTAGTGTCAAAACGCACTGTCAATATATCCCATTTAACGAGCTCATCATGTATGACGATGGGCACAAAGGTTCACATGGCAGGCGTGTGGCAACGGATGGCAGGAACATTAGCACCAACATCCCACACTTACTTACCTATAGCTACTGTTATTATAAGTCGCTCTTTATCCAAGAGATATTGAAGGAGGCTTGGAAGCACTGTAAGTCTGTCATTTTAGACGTGCTAGCCCTATCTATAATCACGTCTAATTAGATGCAATACATGGGAGTCACAGGTGGTTTGCTCCCACTTGGTTGTATCCCATGTCCTAATGGAGTAATCGAATGACCCGGAGATAAGGGTCTTCCCATCCTCGGTCCAAGCCAGGCAATGCACTTGTACTGTGTGTCCTTTGAGAGATGCAACAAGCCTGCCTGTCTTTGTGTCCCAGATTTGAATTGAGCACTCGCGTTTTCCAGTCCCTGAGGTTTCCTCCCATCCAGTCACAATCAAGGACATGTCTGGTGAATAGACGACTGCCCACACAGCATTGTGTCCTGTCTTGATCAGTGCCAGTATGGTTTCTCCACTTTCCATGCCCCATTGCCTTGCAGTCCCATCATTAGATCCGCTCAAGACTCTCTGACCATCTCGACTCCAGCAGACAGACACCACAAGCTTTGTGTGCCCCGTCCATTTAGCAATGACCTTGCATGTGTCAATATCCCACAACCTCACTGCACCATCCTTACTCCTGCTAACCACTGTCTTCCCATCTGGAGACAATGCTATGCTCTCCACTCCACTTTCTCTGTCTCTCCAGTCTTCTCCTATCTGTTTTCTGCTCCTCAAGTTCCATACTCGCAGCAAGCTGTCCAATGAACAAGTGATAATTTGCTGTCCGCCTGGCAGGTATATGACACCCCAGACATCATCAGTGTGTCCTTCAAATTTCTGGCGAGGCATCATTGCTGATGTCTTTTTCGTTTTAGTGCTGGGTGAAGCCATGCTCCAGAATTCCTACCATGGGATGCAGTGCCATCTCAGCTTTCATCAATCAATTTTCAAAATCATCACTTACAAGGAGGTCTCTCAGGAGCGATGGGCAGGCAACAGGGAATAATGGTTGTTTGGGACAAATCAGAGTTGAATACACTGCTTCCTGGTGCGTTATTGTACATGCTGTATCCTTGTGTTCATTTCATAGCTTACACAGCATAGGCTGTGCAGCTGAAGCACCCAAGCATCTCAGGGTCATATTACATACAGCCTCTATCCACGACTACCTAGTTCTCAACCACTAGGGAAGATGAGGGGCAGTTCGCTGCGAAGCACTCTCAATGTCAGCTGCCATTGAACACGACAATGAATTGGCATCACAGTGAGTTGGATTGCCTATATGCTAGTACCTGTTATCCAATTGGCTCTAGAACATTCTCTCAAGCTCACTGCTTGGAATCATCTTCTGCCTCCAACAAGCATGCACATCAGATCAGCGACAGTTTATGAAAAAAAATGGCTAAGGAACATTCCCTCCCGCACACTTCATTCTTCTCTCCCAGCCGCATCATATTCTGCCTGGCGATCAAGATGAGGTACTGGTCACTGTGATTCTGAACAGACAGGTTCTGTTCCGCATATCGACAATTGGGTATGAGTAACGGTAGTACCTGATTACTGATCACCACCCTGCAGATGAGATGAAGGAAACATGTACTGCATTCTTGAGTTCATTTCCGCTGTTTGAGGTATGCTGTTTCACGCTGGAGATGATGTTGATTGGGGCACACTGGCACAATAAACAGGTGGATGTCATTGGACTGGAGGTCGTGTTGCATTAGCCTAGAGTGTGTATGTTGAGCACAATGAGATCTTTGAATGAAGGTGTTACATACATGGAGTGCCAATTTGTTGGCCTGGTCATCAGTGAACCAGTGAACAGACTATAATGTCATGGTTGACTATATATAGGTAACAATTCTATAAATCTGGTGGGGGGGTTACCTTACCTTGTGAAGGAAAGATGCATTTTTAAGTCAACCAGTCATGTTGTCTTGCCCTGGATGCACTGGTCTCTGTGTGCACTGTTCTGTAGATGAAAGATGTGCAGTCCATAATGTCATAATGATACATCAAATAGATGGGAACTGTCATAAAATAGTGATACATAAATGTGAGGAACTGTCAGTCATCCAAGCTGTAGGAGTGATGTATCAGTACAGATCCTCCCAGCAGATACTAGTACCAGCTGATACATCAGTGCAAATCCTCATTTTGTGCCCTAGCACAGCCATTGACAGGTCCGCATTTTTGGCCACCTACAACACTTAAAAATAGATTGCTCCTGGCCATCATCCCCACACTGGGAATTACCCCACAACACCAAAAACATCGCCCATTTTTGGAATCCTCACATTATTAGTTATTCCCACACCCTCCCCACCTCACTGGAGCTTCACCACCACACCACAATAGCTCCCTCTCTATAATAAGTAGTAGGTTGGTATATATGTGCATAATATAATAGACCGCTTTTTTTGTCCATTGGTGTGCTTACTGCTCCTCCAGGGCACTTTTAACATAGAGTAGGGTACAGAACACTTTCGCATTTTTGTCCCTTTGTCAGGGAAGTATTCCAGGGTGCTCAGAACATGTTTATGAGCATATATGAACATATTCCTATTGTTATTTGACCCCCTGAAGCACCCTACATCAATAGGTACAATGTATATATGGGAAAACAAAAAATAGGTTCGCATTTTTTGGTTTCTAGCTATATGAACTTGGAAAATTGTCCCCAACATCTATTTAATAGTAGGAAGAATGTATCAGGAGCTCAGGACCATAGGGAAAGATCTTGTTGTGTAGTGCATCCCTCCTCTCCTGGTGATTTACCCCCTGTGAGAATTTTTGTTGTAGGACCGGACCTTAATTGAGGCAAGGAGCCTATTTCTATGTATATTTTGAGCAGATGTATCATATAGCTAGCCCAGGAAACACATAGGATCCTTCGACAGGAACAAAAAGATAGAAAATCGCATTTGTGACATTTTTGATGTTTTTCAGTATCTTACCCTTGCATCTATGATCCAACCTGTTCAGATATCATTAGAATAGTATATATACTTACTTTTAAACTACATAAGGAACATATACTACCTATTGCCCTGAGGGTAGAGGATGGGTAGAAGGGATGTAGTGTAAATGTGTGTTGACTTAGTATTAAAGTCCTATTACTGCTCAACTGACCATTTTCGATGTTTTGGGTCTTTGAACTTTCTCACACTCAATTTCTTATCTATTTCACTTCCTCAGCACTCAATTCTTGTTGGATTGTTCTGTATATTTATACATATGATACTGAATGTATTTGGAATGTACTCCAAGTTTCTGATTATTAAATTTCGATGTTTTGAAGGTATTGGCCCTTTATCAGTAGAAATAGCAAGCATATGCAGTATCTCAAACCTACAACCTATTTTGAGCTGATCTTTGTCATAAAAGTAAGTATATATACTATTCTAATGATATCTGAACAGGTTGGATCATAGATGCAAGGGTAAGATACTGAAAAACATCAAAAATGTCACAAATGCGATTTTCTATCTTTTTGTTCCTGTCGAAGGATCCTATGTGTTTCCTGGGCTAGCTATATGATACATCTGCTCAAAATATACATAGAAATAGGCTCCTTGCCTCAATTAAGGTCCGGTCCTACAACAAAAATTCTCACAGGGGGTAAATCACCAGGAGAGGAGGGATGCACTACACAACAAGATCTTTCCCTATGGTCCTGAGCTCCTGATACATTCTTCCTACTATTAAATAGATGTTGGGGACAATTTTCCAAGTTCATATAGCTAGAAACCAAAAAATGCGAACCTATTTTTTGTTTTCCCATATATACATTGTACCTATTGATGTAGGGTGCTTCAGGGGGTCAAATAACAATAGGAATATGTTCATATATGCTCATAAACATGTTCTGAGCACCCTGGAATACTTCCCTGACAAAGGGACAAAAATGCGAAAGTGTTCTGTACCCTACTCTATGTTAAAAGTGCCCTGGAGGAGCAGTAAGCACACCAATGGACAAAAAAAGCGGTCTATTATATTATGCACATACATACCAACCTACTACTTATTATAGAGAGGGAGCTATTGTGGTGTGGTGGTGAAGCTCCAGTGAGGTGGGGAGGGTGTGGGAATAATTGATATTGTGGAGATTCCCATAATGGTTGTAGGTGCAAAAATGCTGAAGGAGCAATCTGGGAAAATTCCAATAGTAGGTGGCCAAAATGCGACAGTTAGGGGTGTGAGATTATGATGGCACTGTCCTGACAGGATCCTCCAACTTGTGCAGGGACTGATGTATCATTGCAGTAGTAGCACCACTATGACAGACTCTCATACTTATGTATCAGTATTTTTGTGACAGTGTCATGGTTGATACATCAGAATGACAGGATTGGTGAGGTGTGATACAAGCCAATAGATTGAATTTTGGGTCATAACAGTCAAGGCCAGACACCAGTGTCCTTGTGTCATATCCCATATGCCAGACATAGATCCCATCATATTCCCACGCTTTCCGGACCTATTTCCGGACCCCATATCCAACTCATTCCTGGATCCCCTATCCTGTCCACCCTACACACATTCTGTCCAGCAAGACATCCAGACTTTACCTCCTCTTGGATTCTGGACTACATCCACCACCTCACATATCTCAGTCCTGTTTCCGCCCCCTGCCTTCCAGATCCCCAGATCACTGGACCTCTGGATATTAACTGTTACTATCTCGGACCTATTCCCACCCTCCATCCGAGATCCTGGGCCTATCCCCATTTAGGCATCTCCACCTGTCCAGTTCTCGGTTATCTCTGTTTCCGTCTTGCTAATTGATCCTTGTACTAGTTTCATCTCCAAGTTCATTTAATTATGTTCTGTCTTACTTACCAATGTGTTTCCGTGTGCTCATACATAGCCTTACTCTTTTGCTTACTGATCCTCTTGGATAGCCTCTAGTATATAACCCCTGTACAACTACAGTAGAGTCCTCAGTCTGAATATCATCTTAGATCCTGTTCTACTTGCCCAATCTTCTTCCGGACTTCAGTCCATCTGAGTTTGTCCTTTCCATAAGGCCTAGGGATGGATTCCCTAGGCCAGAATTCTGGACCTTCAGATTTGTCCCCTATGTCTCTGTCCCAAGTCTAGGGATTGCTTCCCTAGGCTAGAGTCTTGCCTTTCCAGCACTTACCCTCTTTCCAGACTTAGGTCCACTTCCTGTCCCTCTGACTCTACCTTAGGGTAGTCTACCTCTGTTTGCTTCTGCATTGGACTTTGTCTGATGTAGCCCCTATTCCTTCTGGACCTCTGGACCTCCTGTCCTGTGCACCTCCAGGTGTCCTGTCCTTTGGACGTTCCACCCTCTGTACCTTTGGACATTCTGCCCTCCATACCTTTGGACATTCTGCCCTCCATACCTTTGGACGTCCCATCCTCCCAACCTCTGGACATCCTACCCTTCCATCCTGTTTCCTGTAGAAGTGTTACCTTGTAGTGGGAACTCTCCTGCGCTCCTCCGAACGTTTCCTGCGCTCCTCCAGACTTTGTCAGACCATCATCAGACTTCCTCTGAAATGAAGGGCACATACTCGGGTAAGGGGCACAGCATATGAGCTGAGGCCAAGCCACTCTGAGTCAGTCTCTCTCTCCTTTGAGCATGGTTCTTAACACCTTGCTGACATGGGTGTGATTCACTTACACAGTGCTGAAAACCTTAAAATCATACCTTAGTTGAATGAGTGCAGTTTCATATGACATGAGCCAAGAATTAAATTTTGGATCATAATTGTTGAGACAAAGCACTAAGGTCCTGTTTGACATGGTGTAATGCCTTTGTGCAATGCTAAAAATTGTAAAGTGTG
>NW_024538806.1:0-24805 GCF_016647635.1 Suillus subaureus | reverse complement strand
TCGAATCAAGGAGCCTGATAACTGCGTCGGCGGCACCTTTGGCCGATGAGACATCAGCACAAATGTAAAGAAGTTGCCAGCCGCATTGAGGAAAATACCGTGCTCTGCCAATGTGTTGTGTGCTTCAATCATGTCGGAGATTGACAAAATAACCATACCACTAAAGCAACGAAGAACGATTGTGTGGATAACTCCAGCCGAGAAACGAGCGTTGCGCCATACCAGACGGCTAGAGATGTCACCCAGAACCCATGGCCTGAGAGAATGCATACAGCAAGTTGCTCCAGAGCGCTGTCCTAGTGGATTTCTGATGGTCCTTCCAAGCTATGTTTGTAAATATTGAGACAGTGCTCTTCTCGGGTCAATGATGCAACGTGCGAATGGCTGCAGCAGCTTCACAGGCAATCTGAGCAAGCTTTCTTGCGCTTTTTTGTTCCTCTGATCTTTCAAAACAACGACTTGCTAAAGACGGTTAGCACGATAGGAGCTCATTACGTAGGTCACGTACCAAACGTATATAGCCACCGCCAATCAAGAGAGGGATACATGCTGAATAACGACGAAATTTAAGAGAAATGCGTAGTATCGGAAAACGGGACGCACCCATGCCGACAATGGCCACCTTCCAAGCATATGCAAAGCCAATGGCCAAACCAACCACTAGAGTGGCGATAGATTGGACGATTCTAACCAAAGTCAGTCGTGACACCACATTGGAAGGAACAGTGATACTCACGTTCCGAGAGTTATGCCAGCGAGACCATTGATCCTCTGGGGGTTTTCGCTCAGGCTTGACGTCAGAGCACCAGTCTTACAGAGTCCATGAGGGTTGTGCATGTGCTGGAAGAGTTGTAAGACTCACACTGTTCTTGTCGTCGTCAAAGTACTCGACTATCGTATTAGTGAGAAAACTAATCATGTAGCGATTAAACACTTACTGTCTTGTCGGAGGATAGCTTTGAAGCTCAGTGAACGGAGCTTGGCAGTCAATACAGCGGCAGCAGAAGCAAAGAAGTAGTTCTGGAAACCCATACACAAGCCGCTTAGAATGGCAAGGATGAAAAACCTGGTTCGAGATAAGCACCAGCATGATATCCAGGAGAATATGTAAACTCAACCAGAGAGCATTCCGGTCGCCTTGGTAGCTGCGCTCAGCATTTGTGGTCGCGCTAAAGCCGGAGATTGCTTGCCCTGCCGGTGCATGCCAGAATAAATGACTCTATTTTTTGTGGCGGAACGACTTACCAAAGATGATACCAGAGGCGGGATAAACAGCACCATTGCCTGCAGAAACGTATGAGCCCAGTAAATAATGTGTGCTTTGTGTGCTCACATATGGCAAAGAGAGATCCAATCAAGTAACGATGAAGCCCTTTGCGGTGAAGAACAGCAGTGCGTCTCATCAAATAGAATAAACCGTAGTCTTCCTCCTGGTCCCTACTTTCCCTTTAATTGACTAACGACGTCGCTTCCGATGGAGTGAATGGTGCTCTTCCGTTCGAGCAGTTCTTCTGGCCTAGACTTTTCCAAATCTGTCTCGTCACTTGGTATTGCTGCGTCTAGGTCATCATCTTCACGACCCTCGCGGAGAGATTGAGCTGCGACGAGACGAGAGTATGCGCCATTCTCGTCTGCCAGAAGTTCTGCATGAGTCCCTCGCTCCAGTACGAGTCCCCCGCCCATTACAAGTATGCAGTCAGCATCTTTATTGTTGACAAGCGATGAGCAATGGTGATGGTAGTTCGACCAGCAGCAGCCTTGTCGAGAGCGTCTTGTACGATCACTTCTGAGCGAGTATCGAGGGCACTCGTTGCTTCATCAAGGAGCAAGATCCGTGGATCCGACACGATAGCTCGCGCAATGGCGATCCGCTGTTTTTGCCCTCCCGACAACAGAAAACCTCGCTCGCCGACCATCGTGTCATATCCTTGTGGCAGGCGGGTAATAAAGTCATCCGCATTGGACTTGACGCAAGCTGCTTTGATGAGTCCAAACTTCTCCTCATCAGATGCATCCTCGTATGGTGTGCCAATGAGACCATGTGCGACGTTTGCCCCTGATAGTCGTCGCGAAAAGCACAGGCTCTTGCGAGACCAGACCGATCTGGGAGCGCAGCCATTTGATATTCAGCTCTCGCAAGTCAGTTCCGTCAAGCATGACGGAGCCGCTGAGCGGATCGTAGAAGCGTTCTGTAAGAGATACAATCGTGGATTTACCGGATCCAGATGCGCCGACGAGAGCAGTGGTCTTGCCAGCCGGGAAGGTGATGTTGATCCCTTTGAGAATTGGGACATCTGGACGAGATGGATAGTTGAATTTGACTTCCTCGAACGTAATCTCGCCAGTAACTTTTGTGGGCTTTCGTCCTTTTGGATCTGCAGAGTCGATATTGGGGACACGTTCGATCGTAGCGAAAATTTTGGCGGCAGCACCACAACCACGTGTGACGGCTTGAGTAATGCATGATGAGAATTCCGAAGCAAAAGTAGGACCATGATTACCTTGTAATTCAGGCGCAAGTAGGGCAAGATTCAATGATCCGGTTAAGATGGCGAAGAAGACATTTACAACCTGTCCGGCGTTAGCTGCAAACCAAAGTTAAATGCAGTTTCACGACACAGAAACGGGAACAGACCCTCGCCCTCGTTTATAAGGGTAGTTCCGAAATCGAACGCCAGCGCATACCCAGCGTAGTTGACAAAGAAGAGACAGCCTAACCCTACACCTTGCCAAATACTCCCTTTGGTATCGACAACGCGAGTGACGTCAACGTTCTTATCGTATATTCCAGACATAATTTTTGCGTCCCGAAAGCCTGCGCGGTACGAATCGTGGATATGACTTCTTCCGCAAGACTACCTGCCTCAGCAACATGCTTCAAGGACAATCTGGTGTTGAACGCAGGTCAGAGCTTCAAGACAAGCTCAACAGCAAGTACACTCACTGCGTGTATTTTGAAAGAAAATTTTTCATAACGCCGCCTATGATTAGGAGGCACACAATCATGGACGACAATGCAAGAGCGAGACGCCATGACCGGGCATATGCAAGAATAAAGCCAGTGATGAAACAGCTGATGCAAGTGACTGCAACAGCGACTTTTTCGGATATCCCCATTTGTACCAAGTCTATTTCAGAGCAAGGTGACTTCGATCATCTACCTTTGAAAAGTCCAGTATGACTTACGAGTGTCGGTTTGGATGCGCGTCGCAACCTCTCCAGCCCCACATCATCAAAATAGGCGATTTCCTGTCTAAGGATGGCATGAAGATACCTCTCTCGTATTCTTTTTCCATTAGCCTCTGAAGTATAAACCCAGATGCACATGTACATGTACGTGGAAACAAGCATTGCGATACCTGGTATGAGTTCAGGTGGGTGCTAGGTCTCATTCTCATCGAATCAAGAACATACCAAGATAAGCGAGGTAAGAAGCATCCAGGCTAGCGCTATGAGCTAACGAGGATGAAGCAGCACCCAGCGCGGCCTGTGCTTGCGCAATCACATTCGTGTCATTTGACTGCAGCGCTTGATAGTACTCGTTCTCTACTGAACTAAATGTAACGAAATCTTGGGTCATGTCGCCAAATACCAAAGTCATCAGAGGCTAGGGTAGGAAATAAGAAGATGTAGCTCGCAAATCCGAAAACCCACCTGCGAAGCGCCGGCGGCAATAGCGAAGATGACGCCAAAACAGTCCAACATTATTTCAAAGCGTGTGGAATACCTGTGTCGGTGAATCATCGTGTTCAGTCAAAAAGCAGGGTGATCTAACCGGAATAACGATAAGAATGGCGCGGGGACGAGTGTGTCCGCTGCACTTGCGTTCTCGGCTTCGTTCTCTGTTTCCTTGGATGCTGTCTTTGGCCAGGGGAGGAAGGCTCGGATGCCCTTTGAATTCTCTTTCATGTCCAGAGTAACATGCTCTGAGTGTGTGAGCTCCTTTGATAAGGTAGGATTCTTTTCGTCGGCAGTGGGTGGACGGCTCTCCGACGTATGTGATGCAAGTAAAGTCGGTTCTGCACTCATGTTCGACTCAGAGGGGGCCTTGAGTGGACATCTGCAAGAAATCTATGCATTTATGTAGGTTACTGCGGTTCCGAGGTACCCGGCGGTGTCAGCGAGTCAAGTTCGGCGCACTAAGACTGTTACGGTGTCTTCAATCTTACGTGAGAAGTGAGGGGCCTACGCAACAATTCATTGATGGGGAACACGTACTTACCTCGCGTAGCTGTAGCCAAGAAGTTAACAGCTAGATGCTGCTTCTTCTTCGTACCCTAGTCACCATGCATGCACCATATAATATGGCAACGCGATATTCATTGCATTTCTTCGCACACGCATGTGAGAACAATGCGGCTGAAGCAGGATTTCACTACATCAAGTCTTTTTCGACATGTTGGAGCGTTTGATCGGACTGTCTTGCTTGAAGTCTACTGCTGTATGTATCATTCTTCGAGCTGTCCGAGTCGAGGCACACGAAAGTGAAGGCAACTCAATCATTTGCCGAATTTCGATAACATGATTATGTCATTCCCGGGTTGCTGGCTGTTGTAAGTCACTACCACTACCAGTAGCACTGACTCAATATAAACTTACATCGCTAATAGCTATAGTAATTCAGACTCACAACTGCGTTAGTAGCATTCACTGGTACCGTACCAGTATTAATACTACAAGGACAGCCCGTCGGGGCCATCAATGATGCATCTGATGGGCTGATGCTGACTGACTTGGGCGCTGAGGCCGATAAGTCGGGCAAGTCTGATAGGCCTGTCTATGAATCCAGGCGGCTGTATGATAAGAGTACCCCCAAAGCATTTTCCCGACTCGATAACACTCAGCTGGAGGTCAAGAATTTCTGAGTTCCTTTGGCCAACAGCATAAGTACTTTCGTCCGTCCATAAACCATTAATTGTTTCTTGCAGTCGTTGCCCTCCGTTGCCTTGAGGGGCCTTGCCTTAGTAATCGAGCGGCTTATGAGCTGTTAGGAATATCTTAAACCTCCACAGCGCTAAAATTTTCAGACTCGCGACGTCATACAATAGAGGTCCTCACAGCAAGACTCGGTAGGCCAACCATGACCTACAATAACCGATGGAAGTAAGTCGCCTTGACGATGATGGCCGGTGCTCCAACACCGGGGGATGAACTGTACAAACTTGAGCTCGTGTTCGACAGATATAGCTGTAACGTACATGGAATCCTACAAGTGCCATGCCCTATGTTATCAAGATGCTTCGAGCTAAAACATTGGGCGATATACCTGCCGATCTCGCATAAATGATTCACAGTGACGAGCCTTATTATCACTACTCAAAAGAGGTGCATCCCATCGGTTGATGATATTAAATTGGGGGAAACAAAGCGATAGAGAGCGACAGGCCTATGTAGTTTCATTTCTTGGGCAGATCTCGATTTCTGGACGTAGAACGGCAGCGAGGGTGGAATCACCCATAATGCCACATTTGAGATCAGACTTCGGCACTTGTTGACACCGAAAGAACGGATGATGTTGAGACGGGATCAGTGGGAGCTGGGATAGGTTTATAATGTATCGTTTAACGTCATCGACGATGTATTTTAGTTGCGCAGATATCGCAAGGAGGGGTGATGACTCAGCCATCGTGCCTCTTACAAGAATGAGCACACCATTGGATTGTCCATTCCACCGAGGACACCGTTGTGATCCAACTAAAAGACCAAATTCAGTAGCTCCAGGGTATGGCATCCTCCAACTGAGGGTCTTGTCTCCAGACCTTTGGACATCGTCCCCCAGTGATCCGGACTGTTTGAGGGCCACGACACTTTCTTGAGACAGACATCTCCTTGACTATATTCGGTATTGTTGCAATCCGCCGCCAAAGCTATACCACCAGGTTTGTGGAGAAAAATAGAACGTGGCTAGTATCAGTGATTGGGAATTCAGGATAGTTTTTCACCTACTGAGAGACATGTCTTGCGCTCCAGATGGGAGCCAGCATCGGCAGGATGACAAGCACCTTCGAGGAGCAGTTGAGTGGGGAAAGATAGTTCTACATTGTGTTGCTTACATATCAACCAGGATAGCGGAGTGAAGTTGTGTCGGACACCTAATTGCAAGGACAATATTAGAATCGCATGAATTTCCGCCTCGTAATGTAGATACCACCCTGTAGTAGGGGCTCGGTGCTGTGCAACGATACGATGCATCACAATCTACGGGTCGGTATTGGTTGGGGCACCAATGGAAGAGGGGTGGAAATCATGGTTGTTAGTATCAGTGAAGATAGTGTCCACCATAGGGCCCCGCCCCAAAGGACAATAAACGAGGGTCCAAAAAAAAATCAGTGATTGCAAAGGTTCTGGATAGTTTCCCGTGTGGTGAGAGACACGGTAAAATGTACGCCTTGCGCACGAGATGTGTGTCGAGCATTGACAACTCAGAGATGACGAGCGCTTTCGAGGAAGAGTTGGCTAGGAGAATGTGGATGTATGATCTGGGGCGTTATAGTTATAATTGACCAGGCAGTAAAAACGGGGATCAAAATTGTGAATGATGAAATGGGACTGCTGATCACAAACGAGGCTTGGGCGCTTCCGCTGCACAGCATACGCTATAAACTGTTAAGTGAACACGAGGATAATGCATAATGCATAATCTTGACCTATACACCCATTGTGTCTTGGTGTCAAGTCGTTGAGACCTCCTAAGAAACATTGTCGTAGGTGAGAGTTTGGACTTTATTGGATGAAAGCTGAGACGGAGCTGCGGACAGTAGTTGATCATGTCTTCATCCATCGTTGCAAGGCAAGATGCATCAATGATACAGCTCAGACAGAAATTTGAAGGACACACCGAATGGATCACTGGGGCCATACACTTGCCAGACGGACAGAGGATGATGATTTGTTTGAGAGACGGCTCATCGCGGGTATGGAACTTGAAGAGCGGGAAACAAATAGGAGACGACTGACGGGACGGAGATAGCGGATTGTGGACGATAGCGGTTGTCTCCGTACGGGAAGAAAGTTGTTAGCGGAAGTGGAGATGGTGAAGCGAGGTTGTGGGACTTCGACACATGCCGGCAAAGTTATCGCGAAATGGATGGGACACACAAAACAGTGAGGTCTGTGTGCTGGAGTCGAGATGGTCAGCGAGTGGTGAACGGATCTCTCAGGAGGACAGGACTGTAAGTGAGTGGGACATGGAAAAGGGAGACAATCCTCGGTCCAATCGAGACTGGGCACGAAAACGTGTACGCAGTCGTCTACTCACCAAACATGACCGTGTTTGCAACTGGTGGGTTGGAGTGGCTCCCAGATACTGACTCCGCCATCAAGATCTGCTCGTCGCCACTCTCAAAGAACGATATGGTGATAGAAAACGCTTATCTCCAGACTCCGGGTCAGCCGATCACTCGATTAGGACATGGAATACTTCAAACTAGAGGCAGATCAGCCGCATCCTCATAAGCGCAATAGGGTTCCGGGAATTAGGGTATGGTGTCTGGTTGACAAGCAAATTAGCATGTGCGAGGGCCAAAATTACAAGTGTGAATAACACGAAATTCACGCAAATTTACTGACGGGGGCCCGGGGGCAGAGACCCCAAAAGCTTCGGCTTTTTGACGCTAATTTGCCGGCTTTGTCTGACGCTCGGAGTCTCGTGTGGTGCGACTGGTTAGGTTGGGCTGCGCCTATGGAATCTCTACAACAACCAGCCCATCAGTTCACCCCTTTGCCATGCGCATTTCGTGAAAAGCGTGTCCTTTTCGGCAGGCGGAAAGCTACTCGCAACTAGGGCTGCTATGACCATAACACGGGCGTATATAGAGAAACGCTTTAGCAAGGGAGAGACGAAGGCCAATCCCCAGGCCCACCCGGACAAATGCCACTGCAGGAAGCTCGCACCCTCCCAATAACCCATCACGCAGCAATCCAGCCGCACAGCTCAAACCCAGTCACCTTCGCAACCCCATGCTGCCGTCTCTATGGTGTCTCCCGTCGTCGCCAACACAACTTCGAGCACTACTCCTCATGTAACGATAAAATACCCATGCGCATATTATCAAGTTAAGCTACATACTGGTAATGGCAACATCTCCATCGAGAAACCCAACGTTCCCAAACACATATCGTGACGAGCATGGTGGATGCAGATATGCGAGCGTGAGACTAAGCTTAAGTAGGGCACGATCGTAGAAGATCCTGAAATTGTAAGTTTTTAGCGGAGACAAGTCACACGACGTAGCCAGTTGTAAGCACGCTGGCTTACTGGAGTTCCCATAATCTACATAAATACTGTCCGCGATACTGAAACACAAGCTTTCAGTATCACTGCCTTTTGGCGTAACAGTCAATCGGACGACAGTCTTGACTCAGTTGCACCGGTGCTGGAAGTGTACGTACGAAGTGTCCTGCCCAAGAACGAGGGCCATACTCTGAGTCAGAAAGGACGGGAAAATCATATAACTGTAGCGGGTTGGACTCCCTGACTCCAAATTGAGGGAACCGGAAATAACTGCGCATCTAGTATGAATTGTAAACAATGACTTTCAATAGTCAGTACTCTCTGTCAAACGTTCGTCATTCAAAGGAGTCGAACGGTGATTTGCCATGCGAATCACCAGAGAGGTAAGTTATGCTCGGTACCCCTGGTCGCTGAGAAGAATCAAAGGGCTCTTCAAGTTCCTCTGAGAGGGGCGCTTGAGGTGAAGGATCAGTGCACTCGAGGCTCAGGTCCCCATCAGAACCGTGCGCAATTGTGGAACGCATGATATTGACATGGCGTGGATGGACTCGGACTCGGATTGTAGAAAAGCAATCCACAGAACCGAGATATGAGGGGGCACATCACCCAGAAAGCATGCGCGAGCACGCTTCTAGGCCAAGAGTTGGTAGTTGGACTATATGACGACGCAGGCGTTCGGACGTCCGAGTTCGTGGCAAGTATGATGATATAGTCAGTGAACTACAGTACTGAACTCTGGGCCCCTTGTCTCTTCCATGATTCTAAAAAGCTGAAATGACTGATTCGCTCTGAAAGGGTACGTGGACGAGACTATATTATAATGTTTTAATGAGTTAAACATCGGACATTATCTAAATTACCACTACTTCTTGCTGAGTGCCTGCAGCTGGACGAACTCGTAATAATCTCCTCTCAGCGCAAGAAGCTCATCATGGGTTCCAGATTCGCTGACTCTGCCCTCCTTGATAAAATGTCTGCAAAGTGTTGAGAAAGGGTTCATGAGTGACGATGTTCTCGATTGACTCACATGCGATCAGCGTTCTGGATAGTCGAAAGACGGTGGGCTATGGCAATGGTGGTGCGACCTTTCGCAGCACTGTCAAGAGCTTCTTGCACTACCTTCTCCGAGTTCGAATCAAGCGCTGATGTAGCTTCGTCGAGCAGAAGAACCTTGGGGTTCCGAAGCAGTGCGCGAGCGATTGCTATGCGTTCTGGATCATGATTTCAGCGCGCAAAGAAAGGGATCTGTGGCGAATGATACACACGTTTCTGGCCCCCCGACAGCTGGGATCCCTTGCCACCGACTTCGGTATTGAACCCACTAACATTATCATGTCAGTAAACCTCAAGATGTCGTAGTGTTGAGAAGTCTTACTCTGGAAGTGATTGAATGAAATCTAGTATGTTGGCACTACGGCAGGCAGCCTCGATCTCTTCTTGCGTGACCTCAGATTCTGGTCTGGCGGCACCGAGCAAGATATTGAAGCGAATAGTTCCCGCGTACAAAGTCTGCAAGGCAACCGGTCAGCTCTCTCTACCAAGGGATCAATGTGACGATCGTATTCACAGGTTCTTGCGACACAAGTGAAATCTGCTGTCGATATGCCTGGACGTTAAACTCATCGATGAGCTCCCCATCAAGCGAGATCCGTCCGGAAAGTGGATCGTAGAAACGCTCTAGTAACTGGATACTAAATGGACTCTCAGCAGCCTGTTTGAATATAGTAAAATACGAGACTTACACCGTGCTTTTACCGCAACCGCTGGAGCCGACTAAGGCAACATAAGTTCCAGGTTCGACGGTAAGCGAGAGGCCACGAAGAACCCGGATTCTGGGACGGTTGGGATAACTGAAACGAACGTTCTCCAGCTGTATACGGCCCTTGATAGTTTCGCTCGGAACGGCTTTGCCTTCAGTTGACTCTGCATCAATTGCAGGAGTTGAATCAAGGAGCCTGATAACTGCGTCGGCGGCCCCTTTGGCCGATGAGACGTCGGGCACAAAGGCAAAGAAGTTGCTAGCCTGCATTGAGGAAAATACCGTGCTCTGCCAATGTATTGTTTACATCAATTATGTTCGGAGGTTGACAAAATAACCATACCACTAAAGCAACGAAGAACGATTGTGTGGATAACTCCAGCCGAGAAACGAGCGTCGCGCCATACCAGACGGATATAGATGTCACCCAGAACCCCATGGCCTGAGAGAATGCGTACAGCAAGTTGCTCCAGAGCGCTGTCCTAGTGGATTTTCTGATGGGTACTTCCAAGCTCTGTCTGTAAATATTAAGGCAGTGCTCTTCCCGGGTCAATGATGCAACGGTGCGAATGGCTGCAGCAGCTTCACAGGCAATCTGAGCAGAGCTTTCTTGCGCTTTCTTGGTCCTCTGATCCTTCAAAACAACGACTTGCTAAAAACATTTAGCACGACGGAAACTTATGACGCAGGTCACGTACCAAACGTGTATAGCCACCGCAAATCAAGAGAGGGATAAATGCTAAGTAAGGACGAAATTTGTAAGAGAAATGCGTATAATCGGAAAACGGGACGCACCCATGCCGACAATGGCCACCTTCCAAGCATATGCAAAGCCAATGGCCAAACCAACCACTAGAGTGGCGATAGATTGGACGATTCTAACCAAAGTCAGTCGTTACACCACATTGGAAGGAACAGTGATACTCACGTTCCGAGAGTTATGCCAGCGAGACCATTGATCCTCTGGGGGTTTTCGCTCAGGCTTGACGTCAGAACGCCAGTCTTACAGAGTCCAATGAGGGTCATACACAAGCTGGAGGAGTTATAAGACTCACACTGTTCTTGTCGTCGTCAAAGTACTCGACTGTTGCCATGAGTGAGGAAGATAATCATGTAGCTATTGAGCACTCACTGTCTTGCCGGAGCATGGCTTTGAAGCTCAGTGAACGGAGCTTGGCAGTCAATACAGCGGCAGCAGAAGCAAAGTAGTAGTTCTGGAAACCCATACATAAGGCGCACAGAATAGCAAGGATGAAAAACCTGGTTCGAGATAAGCACCAACGTGATATCTAGGAAAATATGTAAACTCAACCAGAGAGCATTCCGGTCGCCTTGGTAGCTGCGCTCAGCACTTGTAGTCGCGCTAAAGCCGGAGATTGCTTGCCCTGCCAGTGCATGCCAGAATAAATGACCTCTATTTTTTGTGGCGAAAGGACTTACCAAAGATGATACCAGAGGCGGGATAAGCGGCACCGTTTCCTGCAGAAACATATGAGCCCAGCTAGTAATGTGTGCTTTGTGGACTCACCTATGGCAAAGAGAGATCCAAACAAATATCGATGAAGCCCTTTGCGGTGAAGAATAGCAATGCGTCTCATTAAATAAAATAAACCGTAGTCTTCCTCTGGAGCGCGGCCCCTTACTTCCTCCTTTAATTGACTAACGACGTCGCTTCCGATGGAGCGAATGGTGCTCTTCCGTTCGAGCAGCTCTTCTGGCCTAGGCTTTTCCAAATCCGTTTCGTCATTTGATATCGCTGCGTCTAGGTCATCACCTTCATGACCCTCCCGAAGAGACTGAGCCGCGACGAGACGAGAGTATGCGCCATTCTCGTCTGCCAGAAGTTCCGCATGAGTCCCTCGCTCCAGTACGAGTCCCCCGCCCATTACAAGTATGCAGTCAGCATCTTTAATTGTTGACAAACGATGAGCAATGGTGATGGTAGTTCGACCAGCAGCAGCCTTGTCGAGAGCATTTTGTACGATCACTTCTGAGCGAGTGTCGAGGGCACTCGTTGCTTCATCAAGGAGCAAGATCCGTGGATCCGACACGATAGCTCGCGCAATGGCGATCCGCTGTTTTTGCCCTCCCGACAACAGAAAACCTCGCTCGCCGACCATCGTGTCATACCCTTGTGGCAGGCGGGTAATAAAGTCATCTGCATTGGACTTGACGCAGGCTGCTTTGATGAGTCCAAACTTCTCCTCATCAGATGCATCCTCGTATGGTGTGCCAATGAGACCGTGTGCAACGTTGCACCTGATAGTCGTCGCGAAAAGCACAGGCTCTTGCGAGACCAGACCGATCTGGGAGCGCAGCCATTTGATATTCAGCTCTCGCAAGTCAGTTCCGTCAAGCATGACGGAGCCGCTGAGCGGATCGTAGAAGCGTTCCGTAAGGGATACAATCGTGGATTTACCGGATCCAGATGCGCCGACGAGAGCAGTGGTCTTGCCAGCCGGGAAGGTGATGCTGATCCCTTTGAGAATTGGGACATCTGGACGAGATGGATAGTTGAATTTGACGTCTTCGAACGTAATCTCGCCAGTGACCTTTGCGGGCTTTAGTCCTCCTGGATTTGCAGAGTCGATATTGGGGACACGTTCGATCGTAGCGAAAATTTTGGCAGCAGCACCACAGCCGCGTGTAATAGCTTGAGTAATGCATGATGAGAATTCCGAAGCAAAAGCGAGACCACGATTACCTTGTAATTCAGGCGCAAGTAGGGCGAGAGATAATGATCCGGTCAAAATGGCGAAGAAGACATTTACAACCTGTCCGGCGTTAGCTGCAAATCAAAGTTAAATGCAGTTTCACGAAACAGAAACGGGAACAGACCCTCGCCCTCGTTTATAAGAGTAGTTCCGAAATCGAACGCCAGCGCATATCCAGCGTAGATTACAAAGAAGAGGCAGCCTAGCCCTACACCTTGCCAAATACTCGCTTTGGCGTCGACGGCGCGAGTTACGTCGACATTCTTATCGTATATTCCAGACATAGTTTTCTGCGTCCCGAAAGCCTGCGCGGTGCGAATCGTCGATATGACTTCTTCCGCAAGACTACCTGCCTCGGCAACATGCTTCAAGGACAGTCTAGTATTAAACAGAGATCAGATCTTCAGGACAAGCTCAACAGCAGGTACACTCACTGCGTGTATTTGGAAAGAAACTTTTTCATGATGCCGCCTATGAGTAGGATGCACACAATCATGGATGACAGTGCAAGAGCAAGACGCCATGACCGGGCATATGCAAGAATAAAGCCAACGGTGAAACAGCTGATGCAGGTTATTGAAATAGTGACTTTTTCGGATATCCCCATTTGTACCAAGTCTATTTCAGAGCAAGGTGACTTCGATCATCTACCTTTGAAAAGTCCAGTATGACTTACGAGTGTCGGTTTGGATGCGCGTCGCAACCTCTCCAGCCCCCACATCATCAAAATAGGCGATTTCCTGTCTAAGGATAGCCTGAAGATACTTCTCTCGTATTCTTTTCCCATTAGCTTCTGAAGTATAAACCCAGATGCACATGTATATGTACGTGGAAACAAGCATTGCGATACCTGATACGACTTCAGGTGGGTACTGTCTGTTTCTGATCGAATCAAGACTTACCAAGATAAGCAAGGTAAGAAGCATCCAGGCTAGCGCTGTGAACGAACGCGGATGCGGCAACATCCAGTGCGGCCCGTGCTTGCGCAATCATGTTGGTGTCATTAGACTGCAGCGCTTGATAGTACTCGTTCTCTGCTGAACCAAAAGTAACGAAATCTTGGGTCATATTGCCGAATATCAAAGTCATCAGGGGCTAGGATAGGAAGTAAGAAGATGTAGCTCGCGAATTCGAAAACTCACCTGCGACGCGCCAGCGGCAACAGCGAAGATGATACCAAAGCAGTTCAACATTATTTCAAAGCGAGTGGAATACCTGTGTCGCTCAATCATCACGTTCAGTCAAAAAGTGGAATGATCTAACCGAAATAGCGATGAAAATGACGCAGGGGCGAGCGTGTCCGCTGCATTTGCGTTCTCGGCTTCGATCTCTGTTTCCTTGGATACTTTCTTCGGCCAGCGGAGAAAGGCTCGGATGCCCTTTGAATTCTCTTTCATGTCCAGAGTAACGTGCTCTGAGGGTGTGAGCTCCTTTGAAAAGGTAGGTTTCTTTTCGTCGGCAGTGGTTGGACGGCCCTCCGACGTATGTGACGCAAGTAGAGTGGGTTCTGTACCCATGTTGGAGTGCTGTACTTGGTGTGGACTGGCATCTGCAGAAAATCTATGGGTTTATTTTATGTAGGTCACTGCGGTTCCGAGGCACCCGGCGGCTTCAACGAGTCAAATTCGGCGTACTAACACTGTTACGGTGACTTGCGCGAGAAGCGAGGAACGCGCGGCAAAATTAATTGATGAACCATGTACTTACCTCACGTAGCTTCAGTCAAGCCAGCAGCTAGATGCCGTTTCTTCCTCGTACCCGAGCCACCATGCGTGCACCATGTAATATGCAACGTGACGCTCATTGTATTCCTTATCACATCGTACATGCATGTCAGAACGATGCGGCTAAAGCATCAAGTCATGTTGGAACGATCGATTGTACCGTTATAGTCGCTTCATGTCTTTCGATGCCGGGCCGAGCTCGAGGTGAAGGTAACTCAATCGTTTGCCGGATTCCAGTGACATGCTTATGTCATTCCGTTAAGCCGATTCCGTTGTGAGTCACTGCTATTACTAGTCACTGGCTATGTAGTAGTGACTCGCGATCGGACCCGGTACCATCTTGCTTCAAGAATTTCATCTCTCTCAAGCCGTGAGGCCAAGCCGAGGCACACGAAAGTGAAGGCAACTCACAGTAACATGCTTATGTCACTCCGTTGGAGCCGACTGCGTTGTGAGTCACTACTCGTAGTGATTCAGACTCACAACGTTAGACTCACTGGTACCGTACTGGTATAATATCACAATGATAACTGGCTAGCACCGCCGCTCACTCCCCGATGCGACTTAGGCCCTGAGGCCAATAAGTTGGGCAAGTTTGATAGACCTGTCTGTGGATCTGAGTGTTTACATAACAAGAGTACCCCCACAGCATTTTCCCGATTCAACAACAAATTTTCGAATCTCATTCAGCTGGAAGTCAAGTATTTCTGAACTCCCTTGGGCCAACAGTATAAAGTACTTTTGTCTGTCCGTGAACTATTCACAGCGCATACAGACTCGCGATGTCATACACAAGAGAACCTCAGCAAGATTCGGTGGGCCAACAATGGCTGATGGGACCTAAATGTAAGTGAGTAAGCCACGTTGACACGTGGAATTGCACAAGCACCATGTCAAAAATATTGGCTTCAAGCTGAAACATTAGGCCCATATGTGTGCCGATCTGGTGCAACGGCCCATGGTGACGAGCCTTGTTATTCCTGCTCACAAGAGGTGCGTCCCATCGGTTGCAGATATTGAGTTGGAAGAAACAGAGCGGTAGGTCTATGTAGTTTCGTTTCCTGAGCGAATCTCGATTTCATGCCCTGGACGTAGGATGCCAGTGAGGATAGAACCGCCTGCAACGCCACCTTTAAATTTGAGGTCATCGACCTCAGCACTAGGCTTGCTGACATCGAAAGAACGGACGACGACAAGACGGGGACCGGAGGGATTGGGTTGTTGCAATTCGTTTCCAAAGCCATACCACCAGATTCATGCGTGGTGGATTTCGGCCGAGGTTTATGGAGCAAAATGGAACGTATGGCTGGGAGCAGTGATTGGGAGTTCAGGGTGACTTTTCGTCTATTGAGAAATACGATAATCCATGTCTTACGCACCAGATGGGGACGAGTATCGGCGGGACGACGAGCACCTTCAAGGAGCAATTGAGTGGGGAGAGACACTTTTACACTGTGTTCCATTTAACGAGGATAGCGGAGTGAAGCTGTGTCAAGAAATTCACTGTTGGGCCTCGCAAGGATAATGTGAGAATCAGACGAATTTCCGCCTAATGTAGATACCACTCCACAGGTCGGTGCTGTGCATTGTTACGATGGATCACAGTGTATGGGTTGGTGTCGGCCGGGGCACCAACAGAAGAGGGGCGGAAATAATGGTGGTTGGTATTAGTGATTAGAAAGTTCTGGATAGTTTCCCGTGTAATGAGAGACGTGGTAAAACGTACGCCTTGCGCACGAGATGTGTGTCGAGTATTGACGACTTGGAGATGACGAGCACGTTGAAGTTGGCTGGGAAAATGCGGATGTACGATCTGGAGCGCAATTCAGCATATGATACATTGGCCAAGCAATACGAACGGGGATCAAACTTGTGAATGATAGAATGCGACTCGCGATCACAAATGAGGCTTGGGCGCTTCCGCTGCATAGCACATGCTGTCAGCTGTGAAGGACGATGCGTGGAAAACGTATCAGCTCAGACTTGCAGTGCACTCTTGACCTATACGCCCATTAATGGTGTCTTGGTGTGAAGACGTCAGGACCTGTCAAGAAACACATTGTGGTAAGTGATGATTTTGGATTTTGTTGGATGAAAGCTAATAAGGAACTGCGCCCTATAGTTGATTATGTCTTCACCCGTCGTTGGGATGCAAGAGACATCAACGATAACGCCCAGCCAGAAATTCGAAGGACACGCCCATTGGATCACTGGGGCCATACATCTGCCAGACGGACAGCGGATGATGACTTGTTCATTCGACGGCTCGCTGCGGGTATGGAACTTGACGAGTGGGAAACAGATTGGAGACGATTGGCGAGACGGAGATAGTGGAGTGTGGACGTCGACAGCGTTGTCTCTGGGCGGGAAGAAAATGGTTAGCGGAAGTCAGGATGGTGGAGTGAGGTTGTGGGACATTGGCACAGGTAAAGTCATCGCGAAATGGACGGGAGACACAGAAACAGTGGGGTCTGTCTGCTGGAATCGAGATGGCCGGCGAGTGATTGATGGTGCCGTAAGGGAGTGGGACGTGGAGAAGGGAGAGACAGTCCTCGGTTCAATCGAGACTGGGCACCAACACATGTTCACAGTCGTCTACTCACCAGACATGACCATGTTCGCAACTGGTGGAGGCAACTGGCAATCGATAATGATTCGTTATCTCGAGATCCCAGTCAAAATCTGGGACGCGAACACAGGCGAGCTCGTCGTCACTCTCAAAGGATACACAAGTTCGGTGTTGTGCCTCGCCTGGACCCCAGATGGAACGCTTATCTCCGGGTCAAACGATTTCTCGATTAGGAAATGGAATACTTCATACTGGAAGGACTCAGAGATCGCTGTGCTCAACGGACACGCTGGTGCTGTTCGTGGCATTGCGATATCTCCGAGACTCCGAGTGGCCGCATTCTTGCAAGCGTGTCGGATGACTACACAGCGCGATTATGGAAACTCGACAATAGCCAGCCCATCAGTTCGCCCCTCGATCATGCACAATCAGTGAACTGCTTATCGTTTTCGGCAGATGGAAAGCTGCTAGTCACTGGCTGCTGTGACCATAATGCGTACACATGGGATGTTTCTGCTATATCAAATGAAGTTGGCCTAGACGACCTTTTGGACCAGCGCTATCGTGACAAGTCACTGCTGGCTGTACGTGAAACTTTCATCAACAGTTCTCATTGCGTTTAAACCTATGCATTCTAGGCTGATGCTACACGACGTCCTGTCCGTCAACCAATCAAAGTCTTCCCTCGGGTACCTCATAGTTTTTTCGGCGACATATCTGATCGTGCTCACGTACGTCGTTAATTATGTATTAGCCAGTGTCGGTTTCTTCACAATATTCTCAGTTGTCTGGACCCCACTCTCTATCGTCACCATCGCATAGAAGCACCCTTCGTGGCCATTTTTCATCTTTATTCCGCCTCGTACACCACGACGCTCACCATACGCCATCCCGACCCAGTCCCTTCCACTGGGTTCGAAATCGTCTCTTTGTTAAGCCAAGTGGTGCAGACATCGAGCTACACGAGCGTCCCTCAACAGTAGTCGACGTCCCGTACTGCCAGGCCAAACGTGTATCTCACTTTACCCTTCTCGAATGTTCAATTCCTTCTGACATCATTTTCTCCTTCGAACTCTATCTTACATCACATAGAGAAACGCTTCAGCAAGAGAGAGACAAAGGCCAATCCCCAAGCCAATCCGGACAAACGCTACTGCAGGAAGCTCACGCCCTCCCAATAGCACCGCCCCTCAACAATCCAGCGGCACAATTCAAACCCAATCATCTTTGCAATCGCATGCTGCTGTCTCTACGGCACCCCTCGTCGTTGCTAACACAACTTCGAGCACTACTCCTCATGTAACGATGAAATACCCTTCTCGCTGGACTCGCTTCTGGTCCTTTATCTGTTGTGCACTCCCGAGTACACCGAAAGTCTTCCTTAATCTACCAGTCCTTTACAACGATCTCTCCCGTCATTTAACATCCCATGATACGGTTATCTCATCCCTCGAGTACATACCTAACATCATTTATTGCATACTTCATGTAAATACTAGGCGCTAGAGCTCAGGTAGAGCTCAAGTGCAGCACGCGCATGGGAGTTGCGCGAATTGCTTCCGCGAATTGCCCTTACATATGGTAGATAGTTGTCTCTATATCAACAGCCTGCTACAGACAGATACATTTCGTGTTTGCAAAATGGAAGATACTGCTAGTTCGTGAATTGGCCAGAGGCTAGAGATAAGTACAAGCAGGTACACGATCTAAAGCATCAAAATCAAACTTTTTGGTCGAGCACACGCATTGGTTAGGTTGAATCCGCCAGTTTTATGGGAACGTCTGCTTGGTTCGATCGGACGTGGTTTTGGCATGCATGCAACCAACGAAAACGAACCGGACTCAGTTGCCGAGCGGGGCCTTAGGCAATGCATATTAACGGTGGTTGTAACATAATCAACTCGCGAAGGTTGGTTTCACCTGGTTAGATGAAATTTTGAGTGCATTAAGCAATTAAGAGTGGCGAACGAGAATAACTTACAGTGAATAAACAAATTTTCATGGACAGACTATCACATAAAAAAGAGGTTTCGGTACAATGACTGGGCCGGACTTCCAAGTATCTATGTAGTGCAAAAAATGCTGTCAGTAGGTTTCGAACCCACTCCAAGAGAAACAGATTTTAACTCTGTTGCGGTAACCACCTGGCTAAGACCAGTTAGGTAGATCCCTGAGGAAACCATCCATAAGTTAATATCAAGGTGTGTTCCGATAGAATTCGGCAGGTTTCAAACCTGAGGCCTGAACAGTCGAGGATAAACAGATTTTGATTCTGTTGTAGCATGTAACCACTTGGCTAAGACCGATTAAGATGATCATCCAACGAAATCATCTACGAGTGAATGTCGAAGTTGAGATGAATTTCTGAGAAAACTATCCATGAGCAAGGCGTGTTCAGACAGAAAAAAAATTGTTGATTGGCAAGTTTCGAACCCGCACAGTGCAAGAGCAACAGATTTTGATTCTGTTGTGGTAACCACTTAGCTAAGACCAGTTAGATGAACGTCCGACGAAACCATCCATGAGTGAATGTGTCAAGGTGTGTTCGGAGAGAGAGAGAAAAACTTGTCGGTAGGTTTCGAACCTGGGGAGTCCAAGAGAAACAAACTTTGATTCTGTTGTGATTCACTTTGGCCAGGATGTTTGGCAAGATGAGATAGACCTCCGAAGAACTGAATGAACGTGAAGGTGATACATTTGTCGGCAGGTTTTGAATTCGCACCGCCCAAGATTTCTATTCTGTTCTGGTGCCAGTTGGCTATGACCACTTGGGATAGACCTTGAAGGATTCATGAGTGAGTGAATGTTCAACCTGCAACGAATTTTTGTCTTGTCACGCTTGCCACTTGACTAAGACTGGTCGGTATGGACGTCTGACATTGAACATAGGATTAACAGTCATTCGCCAATGCAAAATGAAATTAAAAGAATGCAAATAAAACACGCCAGGAAGGCCGCCAAATAAGCGAGTCGGCGCCGGCGTTGTTGTATGGAATACTTCAAAATGGAAGCAGATCACTGTGCTGGATGGGTACACTGACCATGTCTATGGCATTGCAATATCTCCGAATTCCCGCATCCTCGCAAGCGCATCGTATGACGAGACAGCGCGATTATGGAATCTCGACAACAGCCAGCCCATCAGTTCGCCCCTCAAACATACACAATCACTGGACTGCCTGTCGTTTTCGTCAGATGGAAAACTACTAGGCACTGGCTGCTGGGACAATAATGCGTTAAACAAGGACCCTCCTCGAGGCTAGTGCCTTCTGTGTGAAACTCCAGATGGAAGACGTTCCGGTCGTGATCCAAAGGAGTCGAACGGCGGCGAATCACCAGATAGGTAAGTTATGTCCGGGCACCTCCAGTCGCAGAGAAGAATCAAAGCATTCTTTAGGTTCCTCCGAGGGGGGCGTTTGAGGTAGCACATCCCGAGGTTCGGGTTACCATCATTGGCCCTTTGTTCCAAACCGACCGATCGATGGTTACAGTATGTGGGCCATCCAACAGAATGATTTCTTCGGTCAGGACAGTTTTATCACATAGAAACAGCAGATTCGTGAGCTGCCGCCAGCCTGCAAGTAAATCACCAACATGAATAGAAAGTGGGACTTAGTTTTGTAGGTTTCCGTTTTGCTTAACCAGAATTGTACGTGATGTGAGGATCATATACATATCAGACCTATGCACATGAAATGATATCGTCTGACATATATAAAGGTGATTTCGATGTCAACGTTGATAGAGCTCAGAGTACCCTAGCATGAGTCGCAAAAGACGTCCGTGAAGGATAAAACAGAAGTCAGAGATCTGAAGTTGGTGTGCACAAACAACCTTCAAAGATCACCCTGATTTCCCGATAAGGAAATCTTTTAGCGTTACCCACGAGCCACACAGAATTTGATTTGCGATAATCTATGCACGCACCATGGCCTCAAATTCAAGATCATTCGTGTTAGCTTCCCGAGCATCCAAACTCGCACAAATCCAAACGAATATAGTCAGAGATGGCCTCGAGGCTGCATTTCCGGCCCTTTCATTTGGCACGTCATTTATGTCGACCGAGGGCGACAAGAACCAATCCCAAGCCTTATATCTACTCGGAGGGAAGGCGCTATGGACAAAAGAACTCGAGGTTGTGTTGAAAGAGAATGTGGTTGATATGCTGGTGCATAGTTTGAAGGATGTGCCCACGACCCTACCGCACGGCTGCGAACTTGGAGCGATATTGGAGAGAGAGAACCCTGTTGATAGTCTTGTGGTGAAGCAGGGCTTGCCTTACAAGACTTTGGAAGATCTGCCGGAAGGGAGTGTCGTGGGTACGAGCAGTGTTCGGAGAGTTGCGCAGTTGCGGAGGTCTTTCCCTGGCTTGGTGTTCCTAGACGTCGTACGTTTTCGTAGCCCATAAACACGCCGCATGTGCTAACATGTTTGCAGCGAGGAAATTTGTAAGGCCATATCTTTATTTTCAAGCCAAGCTTATTATCAACCCCAGAAACACTCGTCTTGCGAAGCTCGATGCCCCCGATGGTCCTTATACGGCGCTCATACTGGCTAAAGCCGGTCTCGTACGGCTAGGGATGGGAGATCGTGTCACGACGGATCTCACTGCACCAATCCTATTCCACGCTGTCTCTCAAGGCGCTTTAGGAGTCGAGATCCGCGCAGACGATCAGGAAGCACGGGAATTGTGCAAAATGCTAACCCACCAGGAAACACAGTGGAAGTGCCTCGCAGAGAGGGCATTACTGAGAGAACTGGAAGGTGGATGTAGCGTTCCTGTTGGCGTCTCTACGTCGCTATCGCAGATTGATAAAAGCGCTGGGGAATTGACGCACGCAACCCTCACGATAACGGGTTGCGTCACATCACTTGATGGTTCTTTGCACGTCCAAGATACCCTTTCGCAGGAAGTTGAGAGCATACAGGGTGCGGAGGAGCTGGGTAGAAATCTTGCGATAAAATTGATGTCGAACGGTGCCAAGGCAATATTGGACGACATCACCCAAGATAGACGGAAGAAGGCTAGTGAAGCAGAGACAGCAGAATAGACAGGGAGTTGTGGCATGTTGGCAAATGCGAACTTGGGAAACGAGGAAATAATCGTATGCGGAAAGGGTAGGGCTACTAGTAGGCCTTGTATATGGACACAAAGTGTACTAGTAGTACGGAGATGTAATCAAAATGTACCAGTTAAAGTGCACAAAGCACGAAATTGCACACCCAAACCAGAGTACAGACTCTTAGGCTATAGAGATCTCATTCCCTGGTCGGTTTTATGTATGATTACATGCTTCTATCATTGGATCTGCCATACATCCAAAAAATGCCAGATCCCCCTTCTCGCTCTTCTACCTGTTCTCCTCCCCTCCCATAGTGATGTATGGCGTGCCCCAGAACACACAGAGAAAGCCCAGCGATCCTAACAGCCAGTTAGATCAAGAAACTCAAAGGCGGCAGTAGCGACACGAACCGTTTACAGCGAATCACTCTCGCTCGCACCCCAACCTAATCAAAGGGGTACCAACAACTGATTAGCAGCCTTTTGCAACACGAACCATCCTTGACACCACTGACATCGCGTGATCACATCTTGTACAGGAAATTGACGGGTTGTCGTGGATGCAGTTGAGGGTAGCAGAGTACACATGGAGAGCTGGGAGTGATTGTAAGACCTATTAGATATTTTTGAAAACATCAGACGTTTGACTCACCAAATTATAGAGCAGCTTCCGCGGTGTCAGGGAGGGAGCTTGGGATGAAGTTGAGTGTGCATCTGACGGACGCGGTTTCGAGCGAGGAAAGACTCGGGCTAGTCGTGATGACAGTCTGAATAGAATCTGTTCAGGACTGACATCAAATATCCCAAACACGACTTGCAGTCGTGTTTGTGTCCACTTAGCAAGTACGTTTTACTTCGGGACCGCCAAGTAATTCTGCTCCAGTCAATGTCCAACTAAGAAGTTATTTCCGCAGTGATTGCAATTGAGATGATGTATATTTTATGTAGTGTACAAAATGTACTTGTCGACAATCCGAAGTGTCTCTTGCAGTTCAAGTACGCAAGATCATGAGGACGATGAACCAGCAATCCTGAAGAGCAAGAAGAATCATCTACCTTCCTGCGAGCGCCTGCAAATCCCTGGACAATTTCGAGCAGCAGGTGACTCTAAAGCTGGAAGGAGTCAAAGACATTAAAGAGCAAAAAAAATCGCAGAGCATTCTTATGGGAGGCGTTTCTTTGTGTTTGTTTACATCGTTCCCGTTCTGGACCGGTGACCGTTTAATTCTCAGTTAACCGGTAAAGGACACATATCCTAGGCTTGGATTCGAACTGGCATGACCTCAATCTCGTCTCGTCGTTTGCGCAAAGAACTCAGTGAAATACAAACAGAAGGATGTCCCACAGGTACGTCCTCTCACGTATTATACGTGCAGCTAACCGACCCCGCCGTTGACTACAGGCATCACACTACTCAGCGCTGACAACTTTGAGACGTGGTACTTCTCCATAGAAATTCTGGGGGAAAGTTTATACCAGGTCTGATAGGAGGTTCACTTTTGTGGCTTATGGGTCCTTACAAAAATATGGTCAGGGGGAGGTATTCAAGCTCATGTTTCGCTTTGACCCAAGCTACCCTATCTCGGCGCCTGCGGTCCAGTTCGTCGTCAACCAGGAATCAACGGCACCTGTGCATCCGGTGTGTATATATATAGTTGGAGCTTGCCATGATGACTGACCGTTGATCAGCATGTATACTCCAATGGACATGTGAGTTCGATACATGCCGAACTCGGCGCGCTGTGATACGTCTGATACGTCGTAGATCTGTGCTTCTATCCTTGGAACTGAATGGTCACCAGTTCTGAGTGTTTCTGCTGTGTGTGTAACCCTGCAGAGCATGCTTGCATCGTGTAAAGTGAGTTTCTCCTCGCTATCCGCGATACAGCCGCTCTAGAAACACGATTATCATATGTTACAGTCGAAGGAACGGTGAGCTTCCATCTCATCTAATGTCATTTTTCATTTATAATATGGACCCTGAAGGCCTGTAGATAACGACAGGTACGTTCGGTACGCACCCGATAATCCAAAGAAGGTATGTTTTGGCGCCCAGTCATTCAAGAACCTCTGAACTTTTTCGACATAGACTCGTTTCCACTACGATGGTAAGTGGCTGGTACACTGCATATGTTCGCCGGCTCACGGCATCTATCCTGCGTGTCTGCTTCATCACACATCAGATGATACGTATGTTTTCATTCCCAGTCATTCATATCCGAATACTGATATTTTGCTTGATGATTAGGGTGTAGTAGTGTTTGGTAGTGATTGTTGAATATATCTTGGGCCTAAAGGCAGATGTTGTACTACCAAGGGGATCATCGAGGCAACGCGAGGAGTCATATTCCAGTTCTTTGGGTCTATTCATGGGATTTTTGCTATGAAGTGATGGAGTTTAGACCCCACAGATGACGCTTGTAGACTCCATGATTGTATGCTTGATTTCCACGAGTCCTGCTAAGTCCTACCCGACTTTGATCCGCCTGCTTATCTACGGCGCGCGTGAACTGTAGAAGTCTGTTTCTACCCACGACGTGTAGGTTTATTGGTGAGAAAGACAGCTTGGTAACCTGTGCTGGACATATTTGGAGATAAGTGGATGCCCGCAGGCGGTTGCTCACCTCGATGGAAGTTTATACAGGCTTCACGAAGGGAAACCCCGGCCACAATATTAACGTGTACCAGTGATATCAGGATGCTTGCCATTGGATCACAGGTATAAAGCAGCTCAGTGTCCGAAA
>NW_024538805.1:0-24940 GCF_016647635.1 Suillus subaureus | reverse complement strand
CACCACCCCATCACATTACCACAAGACTCAGAAACTTGTACAAGCTGGAGAGACATTGAATGAGAAGCAATGGCAGGAGAAATGCACACATGCCACCTCCATGCATTTGTACCATGAGAAGGAACAAGACTAGCCAAAGAACAACAGAAGCCGAAGAACAACAGAAGTTTGAAGAAGAACTGTCAATGCAAGAGAAAGAGAACCAAGGTGAAGGAGAAACAGACAGAAACATATGAGGAAGAGAATGCAGAAATGGATGAGAACGATGAAGAAGCAGAGGACAATGACAACCAGGAAATGAGGAGTGGAGAAGAAGCAAGAGAGCAGGAGAGTGAAAACAATGATGAAGATGAAGAAGGCCAAGGGTGAGATGGCAAGAGCAGAAGAGAGCAGTGTGGGAGCGATGAGGACACCACCAGGTTTTTTTCAAGGGGGGCACTTGGAGTGGGGCACCCCCTAGTCAAGGGTTGCAGAGGCAGGAGTTTTTCAGAGGTTTGAGTAGCTTAGTCAGCCCAGGTGTGCCATTCAGGGCGTGGCAGTAGACACAGACTCAATCCCATTCAAGTGCCTCGCACATTCACTAAGGTTGGAGCTACCGCCCCAACACCTTGATAGGGCTGAAATCGATTCAAAGTAGTTGTTGGCATTCCTCTAAATCAAGAGTCTCATGTGAACATCTGTCCAAAGCATTTGCTCGAACCAAATAGTCAGGGGCACAGGATGCCTCAGCCTTTTTTGTATTCAAAACCTCCCAAAGCGCATTCATGGCTACAATGGCAGAAGCTGAATGGTTAGTTGCATCACCCAAGTCAACACCATCAGGGTTGTTGGCTGATTTTATCAGTTGAGAATTAAACAGATCGACATCTTCAAAGGTGCACTGCTGTACTCTCAGTCTATGGACAGCCTTGCCATACTCAGTATTGGACTTCATACACTGTTGCATATTGAGGCTAACCACCATATTTACTGTTTTCCATGCCAGGCAACCCAAGTGTTTTTGTATTTCATCATCAGTCTGACCAGCATAATGGGAGATAGATGTATGCAGTGTGCTCCCCCCTACAGGTGGATATTGATAACAATCTCCAGAGAAAATAACAACAACACCACCAAACCACAGATCTGGCCTCTCCTTTGCATACCATAATGCATGATCAATTTCAGTGAAGAGTTGGAGGCTAAGCAAGGAAGTTTCATCAATCAGCAAATACTGCATGTGGCGCCATTCGTCTCATAGCTGTGTCTTGTTTTGAACACTGATGACAACAGAATAGTCTTGGCTACTTACACCAGGTTTGCAGTTACCTTTGCCTTTTGAGTTAGACTTAATCTTGATGCCAAGTCCCTTGTGCACTGTCATGCCATCAATAAGTGCTGTTGCCAAGCCCATCAGTGCCAAGAAACAAATGATGTGGCCATAGCCATAGTACTCCATGACGGCTTGTACAGCTTTGACAACATGGGTTTTGCCAGTTCCTCCAGGTCCTGTCATCAACATAGTCAAGCCAGTGCAGGATCATCTCGTTTTTCAATGATTCTGTGCACAAAGTGCTCTGCAATTATATGGTATGCCACCCACTGCTTCTCATTAAGTTGATGCTCACTCCCTATCTTCATTATCACTGCAGCAGGATCCAAAACATCAGTCAATGTCACAACACACTCAGACTCTTTTTGGGCCAAAAACAGGTGCATATCAACCAGCATCGCACTATCACAATTATTTGTCACCAGGGCATGAGAGCAGTCAACTTGCTCATTTGGGTTCAAAGCATTGTGACATGTAGTTGCAACCACAGTTCCTGTTTTTTACCTCATCTGTCCATTGCTTTAGTTGTTTAGGGCTGCAATCCACTGTCAGGTTTGTCTCGACGACCACCCACTGAAGAGTCCATAGGAGGGGATACCTGGCAGGATGCAGTACTGGTGCTGTCCAGCCACCATGCCTGTGTGAGAAGCAGAATAAATTGGTTGATGTGGAAATACTCATGACTGCCCCTTGCCAGCAATCTGGCAGTGCAAAATTGATCTCATCCACATCATCTCTCGGAGGCCATGTAGCTGACTTCATGCTTGGCCTGGTGAGTCGAGCTTGTTTTCATAGTCTGTCTGCATTGCATTCATCCTCACACTCATGCACAGCTTCCCAGTGGTGCATGATTGCCTTACTACATTGTGAGAATGGAAACATCTCATATAGACATTCGGCTGTAATGCTATCCGGGATGAGGGGTGTAGTATTGCTGAATGGCTTGAAGTGAGCTAGCATGAAGAGAGCCCACAACTTGTTTTTGTTTGAATGAGGTATTGACATGCCAACCACTCTTGGAACCAACTTATGACTGCCCTCACTCCATTCCTCATTTATATGCTCTAACAATTCATGGGAGGTACAGAGCGGGTGGTTGCCCTTCAGTGAGTGTCTCTGGAATACACCAAGTTGTGACTCATGAGTGTTCTTCAAGCATTGCTTTTAGCTTTTGACTGGATCTGAACACACCAACAGAATTCATAGAAACACATATTTGCCAAGGAATCTGCACGATATATATAATGATGTATCTGGTTCATTTCAAAAATTCTACCTTCCTTGTCCATCACAATGCAAATACGCGTCTGCTTGTGTGTCATCTCAAATTTACAATCTTCGGAATCCAAGTCTTGGTCATCAGGATCATCCACATGTGTTTCACCTGCAACAGTACCCTTGACATAAGAGAGCTACAGAGATGACATCATGGGTACGGTGTCATGGGATGGGATGCCATCACCAAGTCCTTGGAGGTAATGTGCTGCCTGCTGGGCATGTATCTGCTGCTGACCATTGAATTGAGAAAGGCACTTGTGTAACATGTGCTTAGCACCATCAGCAAGGCTTGTCTGAAATTCATGCATAGGAACACAGGCAACTGCATGGGACAACAGGGACAACATCTCATAGGTTTTTGAATCCATCTTTGTAATGTAATCGGAGATATAGAACATTGCCACCTTTGCGCCTTTACCTGATAAAATACACTTAATATCATGATTGTGCCGACAGAACATGAGGATGTAAGGATTGAAATAGTTTACATACAGATCTTTGCACATGAAAATGACTGAATTTGTCTCCGGCTCAAAGTGGGACAACTCAATGACCTCATGAGGAAAGAGGAATCAACACTTGTCATCATTACTGTACTTGTGACAAACTGGCTGACAGCTGTGTCATTGTAAAGACTCACCACACTGCTTAACCTGTGTAGCAACATGGAGGACCACTCCTCATTAGTAGTGAGGGAAGGTTTGCCACAGTTGATGTCTTTCATCAATGGTGGCAGAGGAGGTCGCTTGACATGAGAGTCATACTTGTGATCAATTTTGACTTCTACATCAGGCAGATGATGGTGTATAATGTTGTCGAAGAGTGCAAAGAACCACTTCTGGTAAGCTTCATCACACAACATCAGATGAATTTCAGATAGATTGGACCCACCAACCACCCTAAAGCAAGTAGTGACCATAGAGAGAGCCTCATTCTGTGTATTCAGATGAACCATAAAAAGCTTGCAATCATCCGAAAATTCTGCCCATGGGGCTTGAGCAATTGCTTTTAAAGTCCCATCCCAGAAGATGCTCAAAGCAACACCTCCATGAAAACTCGAAAAAAATCTGCTGCTGCAACAGGATCCTGGGCCAGCCAGAGTGCACAGTCATGGGCCAAGATGAAGCGAGGGAAAACGTGCAGACAAATCTACAGTATGGTCACCAAACATCACCTGAAAGATGGGACTGTGAACAGTGCTTGGGTTGAAAGTGAAAAACAAGTGAGCAGACCAAAATAACTGAAGTAACTACGAATTTCATTATGCACATAAATTTTGGAAGCTTGTGAGCCAGGTATTCGAGCAGACATGGTGTTAACCTGCCTCAGCAACTTCAAGGCTGATTGCTCCCCACTGCTTAATTGCAAATAGTTGTGTTCTCGCTCTAATCAATATGCGAGATTGTCCAAAACTGCTAGAGAGACCTGAGTGAGTTTGCGGGCAACATCATCAAAGTTTGATTTGCAAACTGTGAAGAATGTCTGTAAATGTGCAGCCCAGCATTGAGTCATGTTCAATGCCACAAACAGGTAAGAATGATGGTAACGAAACGACCAGTCGGCCAGCTCCAAGTAGTAATGGGCTTGAGCCTCAAATGATAGAGTGGTTGGTCTCTGTGGATCTTCAAACCAACCTATTCCACAGGGAAACAACATGGGATACATACTGACAAGCAGATCCGGATTGTGATACTCTGTTATTGCTTGTGAGCCTTGGAGAATGACAAGATCTGGATGAGAACCTGAATGTGAGTATAAATTATGGAGCACAGCAGCAGTGAACATCTGCCCATTGATCTTGTCACTCTTGGGATCAGAAACTCCCATTTTCTCCAACATAACAACTTGTTCAGTTTGCTCACCAGAGGATTTGCCATGATCAGGATCATCACACATCAACTCAGCAGGATGAGTGGAAAACCTGGCAGTTTTTTCCTCAAAAACTGTACATGCATCGCGTTTGTGGTCTTCAATCACATGATCTGACAGTCTCAGCAGAATGTCGTCTTTAGGGTACATGGACATCACTTCAGAGTCCAGAGGGATTGTTGAGTACAGATGGTTGTGATGCTCAAGACACAAAAGGCAAGTCCACATCTTTCATTTACGCACACGGAAGACCATGCCCAGCTGATTAAGATTGAATTTGCTGGGTCTGATGAAGATGATGCTGAGGAGACCATTGACATCAGATGGCATGCAGGGCAGAACAGAAGCTGTAGAAACAATGTTCATGTCGTGCACACAAGTATTACCATGAAAAACCTTTGGCTGGGTGGGATCAGATGACTGAAACAATCATGTCACATGAGCCGTAACACAATAGATAGCACAGATCTTCTCCTCAACCCATGATATATCTTGCAAATGAACTGGCAGTTGTCCTCAATACAGGTTGTTAGCTAATGCCAAGTGAGGTACACTGTTAGGCTTGGATAAGGAGGCACGACATGAAGCACACAGAAACAGATGCACCTGGTCACTGGTGCAATCCACAATACCTGTGTGATCAAGCATCAAACCATTGATGATTGGACAATTGAAATAGAATGCATTGGACAACCCTTGAAGAACACACTTCTGAATAATGAATTGGTCAGTGAGATGGAGGGCTTCAAGATGGAAGACTGGCTTGCCAGTGGCAGAAATGACCCCAACCTTGGAATCTTGTGATGGCGAGCACACACAGCGCAGATGGGAGAAATGCTCCACTTAGAAGCCTGATAATAGTTATTAAGACATGAGTTCACAGTTGTCTGAGGGATGGGAACTGGCCATGCATGGCAATACTCTTCCAGCAGATGTTCATCCTCTTGAATCTTAATTTTTTGTCCTTGTGTCGCTGTAACTTCCATCGTTCAACCAGGGACAAGGGTTCTGTGGCCACACAACGAAGGACATCCAGACCATACTCAAATTCAAGAACGGCTGAGAGGTAATGAGTGTCCAGCAAATCAGAAGGAGAGGCAAAAGGAAAATGTGCAAACCACACCACATTCAAGGAATCCGCATCCACAGCCTGTAAATACATTGCACATTCATGGGTGTGACAAGCCAGACTATTGCTAGTCTTGGTATGAGACCAAGTATTCAACACAGGACGCCCATCCAGTGGTAGACTGCATATGCATTGTGATAGCACATCAAGCAATAAAGTGCAAAGACAACGTACAAGCACTTCAATCGGTAGAGCCAACCAAGGGACACACAAACAGTCAAGAGAGTAGGATGCATAACAGCTGGGAGGCGGTCAACAAAGGGACTGAGCAACCTCATCACCATACATGCTGAAGATGTGAGCAGACAGAGAGGTAACAAGTGGTGTGCACATCCAGAAGGTAGGACTACAGCTGAAAGAATCTTGTCAATACCCATTTGGGGCAAATCAGCAACACTGAACAGGCTCGAAGATAGTGTCACACAATAAGATTCACATGTTCCCCCTTGGTACATGGCTTAAGTTTAGTGCCTGGAAGGGCCTGGGTAGTTTTCGAAAGCACCGACACAAGAAGGTCCAAAAGGTGAGTGACGATGGTCTGCTTGTCGTGATCAATTCAAGCAGGAAGACAATCAATCTTCCTTGCAAGCGAGAAAGCCACTCTGTCACAACCACACATGCTGAACCTGCGCAGAAGTACACAGTGGCAATAACCTGAAGACTTGAACTCACTTGGACAGAGGGACAGAGATCTGTGGCCATCAGTAACGATAACGGAGAAACCATTGAATGCAACACAACCACAAAATTCAAAGGAACAAGTGCAACAGGAATGATGATGAGATATGAGTGAATTCAACAGCCATGCACAAAATTTATCAGGGGTATCAAAGTTATAGGTGTGATATTGCAAATAATAAAGTGCATCATAGTATACAGGGTATTCAGTAATGTTACGCATGATCAAAAGTGGTGGGCAGTCCCGCTCGTCGAGAACTTGAGCAATGTGACATGGAGCCTTGACTATAAAGGTCCTGAAAAAGGCTCAGAATGCAAGAAGAATGAGAATTACACTGAACTCACATCACAGGGTCCAAGAGCAGCAAAATGTCAAATATCACACACACCAGTGTACAGCCTAGTAGAGCACAGAATGGCTGAGGTCGAGAACAAGAATAACAAATGAAAATTTGTCAACATGTTGGGAGGTTCTGTGAAACCCTAAGCAACATTCATGGGAAAACGGGGCACAAGAGTTTGTAGAGAAAATGACATTTGAATGCTACAGAACCCTTTCTCTACTCTGTAGAGTTAGGGATGTACCTTCAGATTGCCCTTGAATGAAGTCGCCCATAGGTCTCATATCCAACACTAAAAGAGGGTGCAAAATATTGCTCCAGCCAGTTTTTCCTAGCTGTGGTGTGAGGGCAACAAGTGCAGCCTGGGCAGCATCATACTTAGCTTTACCAGCATGTATTTTTGCTGTCGCAAGATTGAGAGCAGTGCAGGCATGAGTGGATGCACCCTGACCTCGTACACTCACTAACCCTGAATATGTTGAGATGAGTGAATAAATGGATGTTCTGTCAAACATCATTCAATGCATCACAGGCCTGAGCATAACAAAGTTCCCATTCACAATCATAAAGCTTTTGGTGGCAAGGAATGTGTAGGTTGAGCTCAGATGGTGGCCAGAGTTTGAAGTCCTCTGGCTTCAGTGTTGTGGTATGTTGAGATTGATGAGCTTCCTTGGCAGAACAGATGGGGGTGACTGCAAGCATGTAAAGGACCTAGATGTGAACCCAATTATCCAGTTGGCATTGAAGAGTGTTGCTTTGATATATATCTTCATTTTTGTGTGTCAGTCGCATGCTGGCCCAGTGCTGATGCATCCACAGCCAAACATTGTCTGGTGTTTCTCTTGTGAGCAATAGTTCAGTAGATGTCCAAGTCATGATACTCACTGTTGATCCTGCAAATCAATCCCTGACACAATCAGGATACTTGGGGATATTTCAGTGTGCAACAAGATATCTGCACCAGATTGTAGGTCTGCAGCATCCTTCTTGGCTAGCTGACATCAAATAGCAGCCTGTGTGATGGCTTTCAGATAAAACCCATCAGTCTTGCTCAAACAGATAAGTAGATAATAATGTACAAACAACCCTGCTCCTGAATGGATTGGGTTTTGTGTGGTCCTCTTCCCATGCTATTATTTCTGATCTCCATGCAGACAGTGATAGTGCTGGTATCGTATGTCCGAGTTCATGCAGCTCCTCTCGATGAAGCTTGGATCTGCTGGAAGCTTGTTTGATTTTGTGGAGCATCCATTCACCTAGAAAAATGTGAGATCAAGCTAATATTAGCAATGCAAGATCCCCACCAAGCATTGTAATTTTTTCCAGTTCCAGTCTCCAAAATGGTCATCCAAGATGTCGTGATGTGCTCCTGGTCCCTCTAACCCTTTGGTACTTGATGCCACACAGTTAATGTTTGCCCATCCTCTCTTGGGTGCTTTCCCATCTGTGCATCTGACGTTCTTGCTACAGTTAAATGAAAACATTGTTTGACATGGTTGAATATGAGCATTGAGATGGAATTTTGGGATGAAAAATCTGATAATCTTGTTTTTGCAGGCAAGGTGCAGGCAAGGTGACAATGAGTCCATACAAGTCCATAATTTCTTATGCCATTGGCATGCCATATCATATGACAGGTTGAAAATGAAGACCAAAAAGCTAAGAATTACCAAAAAAACTAGATAGTCCATGTCTAACCCTAACTGGTAGTACAGGTTTAGATACATGAGGCTCAATGAGTAGTATAAAACGCACTTTTCGCCCTTTTGCAGATCACCCACTCCATTAGGAAGCTTCATATCATGCCTTGCGCAATCGACAGTCCCAACACCTGTTGCAGCAAGTCCCCTGGATGTTTTTACGTTGGCCATGTTCACAGCATTATGGCTGACTGTCATATGCCATTCCAGACTCTCAACTCTAAATCTGCTTCTCCGGATATCCAGATCCAAGATCCAGATCTCAAATGATCTGATCTATCTTTATCTTCCTTCCGGAATCTAAACCCTATATCAGTGCCCAATCCCATTTAGACTTCCCCTGTCTCTGGACTCCAGTTAACCATGTTTCCCTTCTGATTATTGATCCATTACATACATTTCATTTCTGGTGTTCATTATTCATGATCTGTCCTACTTACTAATAGACTTTGCATATGCTTTGTACATAGCCTTTATGTTTGCTGACTGATTCCTATATGATACCTACAGTATATAAACCTCCTGTAACTCTTGGAAATACTCCAGTTCAAATATCATCTTAGTTCCTGCTCATTCCTGTGTCCTCCGGACTCGAGATAAGTCTCTTGTCATATTCCAAGTCTTAGGATTGCATCCTAGACTACATTTCCAACTCTAACCCTCAAGGTAGTCTATCCTCTGTTAGTTTCTAGTCTGGACTTCGTCTGGATTAGTCTTATCTGCTTGTCCAAATAACATCTGGACATCCATTGTCCACCCTAGTCAAATCCCAGAAACTCTGGACAACTGTTCTAGCCCCTGGAAATTAAGGGCACATACTCGGGAAAGGGGCACAGCGTACGAGCTGAGGCCAAGCCCTTGTGATCCAACCCCCTTGAGCACACGACCCTAACACTGACACAAGTGCTTTTCTGCAATGAGATGAAATCAGAGAATGCTCTAGCAATAAATTATTTGCATACCTGCTGTGGCTTACAACTGCATTCACTTAGATACTGCTTATATGCCATCTCTTCAACAAATAAGACTAACCCTAACAAAAAGGTAAAACCCCTGTGAGGAGCATGAGCCAGCTCAAAGATGATAAACTGCAGATGATGATCAGCAACGGAAGAAATCAGGAGCAAAAGGCAATAGCAATAAAAGGACTAGGCAAAAATCCACTGCAACAGTGGATGATAGCACACAGCTCTGATGAGGATGACATCTGACACATAGATAAAAGTGTTCCAAGAAAACAGTAAGGAAACATTGCAAGTCAAAGTGCTGAGTGTACTTGGAAGGGTTAGTTATGTGCATTTTAAGAGCTTCACATAAATAAGACCAGGAATACCCTAAGAACAGAATACTTACCATTTTGACTGCTAAAGGCACACCTCATGCCAAGCCTCTTTCACCAATTTTGTGTCAGCAGTAACAGAATCAGAAAATGGCACCTGTGTGATAATCAGTCACTGAAAAATAGGATAGCAGTTGTGAGAAGCTGGCTCAGTGGCCTTTTGCAGTATGGTAGTATAGTGTAAATATTTATTTTCAAACCCTACAACTTGAACTACTGGGTTGGAGAGAAGTGAACATAATTTAAAAGGTTGAATGGTTTGAGAGACATTTCAAATGATCTAACTCTAACTCTAACCCTGGCCAACCCTCCACTGGAACAGTTCCAGTAGAAGCAAATAGATAATCTGACCTAACTAACTCACACTAACTAACCCTCCATTGGAACAGTTCCAGTGGAGGCACTTGGATAAATATGATCTGACTAACTAACCATAGCCAACTGCCTCACTAACAGACCTCTATCCTAACCATTTCAGTAGAGGCACTGATCCAACCTCCCTTACTAACTCTGACCTCCACTGGAACAGTTCCAGTGGAAGTAATGAACCAAACTAACTAACTGACCTTCACTAGAATGGTTGTAGTGAAGGTACTGACACAACTAACTAACCCTGAAATGGTTCTAGTAGAGGGACTAAACCAACATAACTAACCCCAACTGACCTCCACTAGAACTGTTCCAGTAGAGGCACTGGCCCAACTTCACTAATTAACTGACCTCCACTGGAACTGTTCCAGTGGAGGGACTAAACCAACCTGACTGACTGACTGACCTCCACTGGAACTGTTCCAGTGGAGGAACTAAACTAACCTGACTGACTGACAGACCTCTACTGGAACTGTTCCAGTGGAGGCACTGGCTAAACCAACCTAACTGACTGACCTCCACTGGAACAGTTCCAGTGGAGGGACTAAACCAACCTGACTGACTGACTGACCTCCACTGGAACTGTTCCAGTGGAGGTACTGGCTAAACCTAACTGACTGACTGACCTCCACTGGAACTGTTCCAGTGGAGGAACTAAACTAACCTAACTGACTGACTGACCTCTACTGGAACTGTTCCAGTGGAGGAACTAGACTAACCTAACTGACTGACTGACCTCCACTGGAACTGTTCCAGTGGAGGGACTGGCTAAACTTAACTGACTGACTGACCTCTACTGGAACTGTTCCAGTGGAGGCACTGGCTAAACTTAACTGACTGGCTGACCTCCACTGGAACTGTTCCAGTGGAGGGACTAAACCAACCTAACTGACTGACAGACCTCTACTGGAACTGTTCCAGTGGAGGCACTGGCTAAACTTAACTGACTGACTGACCTCCACTGGAACTGTTCCAGTGGAGGGACTAAACCAACCTAACTGACTGATAGACCTCTACTGGAACTGTTCCAGTGGAGGCACTGGCTAAACCAACCTAACTGACTGACCTCCACTGGAACAGTTCCAGTGGAGGGACTAAACCAACCTGACTGACTGACTGACCTCCACTGGAACTGTTCCAGTGGAGGTACTGGCTAAACCTAACTGACTGACTGACCTCCACTGGAACTGTTCCAGTGGAGGAACTAAACCAACCTAACTGACTGACTGACCTCTACTGGAACTGTTCCAGTGGAGGAACTAAACCAACCTAACTGACTGACTGACCTCCACTGGAACAGTTCCAGTGGAGGGACTGGCTAAACTTAACTGACTGACTGACCTCTACTGGAACTGTTCCAGTGGAGGCACTGGCTAAACTTAACTGACTGGCTGACCTCTACTGGAACTGTTCCAGTGGAGGCACTGGCTAAACTTAACTGACTGGCTGACCTCCACTGGAACTGTTTCAGTGGAGGGACTAAACCAACCTAACTGACTGACTGACCTCTACTGGAACTGTTCCAGTGGAGGGACTAAACCAACCTGACTGACTGACTGACCTCCACTGGAACTGTTCCAGTGGAGGTACTGGCTAAACCTAACTGACTGACTGACCTCTACTGGAACTGTTCCAGTGGAGGGACTGGCTAAACTTAACTGACTGACTGACCTCTACTGGAACTGTTCCAGTGGAGGGACTAGACTAACCTAACTGACTGACTGACCTCTACTGGAACTGTTCCAGTGGAGGGACTGGCTAAACTTAACTGACTGACTGACCTCTACTGGAACTGTTCCAGTGGAGGCACTGGCTAAACTTAACTGACTGGCTGACCTCCACTGGAACTGTTCCAGTGGAGGGACTAAACCAACCTAACTGACTGACAGACCTCTACTGGAACTGTTCCAGTGGAGGCACTGGCTAAACCAACCTAACTGACTGACCTCTACTGGAACTGTTCCAGTGGAGGGACTAGACCAACCTAACTGACTGACTGACCTCTACTGGAACTGTTCCAGTGGAGGGACTGGCCTATCAATATGCCTTAAAGAAACCCTTTACTAACCCAAACCTATATAGAAAATAGTGCTATAATGCCTTCGCGAGGGCCTGTACAATGGGCCTTTGCATTACAATAGCGAAAAAATGTCAAAATGACTGAGAAAAACGCATTTTTTGGGGGTGTCAAAAACCCCTCGAAGGTGGGGGTGAGTTAAAAACTTGTCAAAAACTCCCTGGGTAGTTTTTCACAGAGCCCTAATTGGAAACCAAAGCTTTCAAGCGAAACCGACGAAAACTTTTTGTCCGCCCGTGTCCGTTATGCAGAGTCCACTACCAAGTAAATTTGGTCTTCGTGTTCTACTGGATCAAACCAGTTTGGTTCTGCTGACTACAGCTACTACAGACCAATTCGTATTCGCTCATCGCAATTTGCATCTTCATGAGCTGCACATCGCTAAGCCTTGTGGTCAATTGCATCACCTCCATGAGCATCAGGTTTTCTGCCGATCCCAGCTTTCGAACTCTCAGTAGGGTCCAGGTTTGGTCGGAGATTAGTCGGAGTGTCAAAAATGAGTTCGTCCATATCTGGGTAACCGGGTTACAAGCATAGATCAATATTACTTGCTCTACAAATTGAACTCTTTTGTTAGTGCCATCCTTCAACTCGGACGCAATGCCTCCAAAAGCTCGTGCTGCCGCTATTCACTTGGGAATCGCTCGGTCTGCCCCTGGGCGCCCCGACATCGGCAGTCTGACATTGCAAGATCCATCGATTGAAGCCCCCGTTGGTCGTCCCCCAGCTGCCCACGACATCGAACCTACCATCGAATCTTGCGTCGCCGGAATCACAAAAATCGAACTCAACCATCTTGGCACCTTCTGCCATTTCTGCTCGGATGCGTGTGATACAACAACTTCCCACATGTGTGTCAAATGTGGCGCCATTATATGTCACCAAACACGGCCGGGCGGATCTGGATGCATTGGCCACGACTCGGTCCCGAAGAATTGGGAGTTCCTGTGTCCACTGTGCGCTAGAAAGATCGATGGAAAGGAGAGGAGCTTACCTTACAAGGTAATCGGATATGGGATGCGCAAGAGAGTGAAGAAGGCGTGGCCAGCTTGTATTGTTCACATAACCTTAGATTCGATGAAGGACCATTATCTGAAGCTCCTGATTAATCTTGACCTCGTGACCCAATACAAACAATCATCTGCAAATGTAAGCCATTCTCGTCCTTGACCCCTAGCACCTAACCTTTTTTTGTAATCGACAGTTGACCACTGCTACCCTCGCCATGAAGGCAGGGGCTCACGGGAAACAATCGCGTCTGTTGAAAATACCTTCGAACTTCATTACCACCTCCATCTTGGAGAATGTTCCCAGCAATACCTTTGTGATCATGGACACCCACTCCGATGAGTACACTGGAATGTTGCAGCATACCGGTGGGGCTTCCGGAGGAACCAATACCACCGCCGCAGAAATAATAGAAGCCTACCTCGGTAAGCAGTTCATGAAGGCGATGAAGATGGCGTCATCATATGCGAGAGATGATAAGTCGGTGGAGACGACCGTCAAGGGTAGCACGCCATGGTGCGATACCACGCCCAAGGCGAGGGGTGGACGGCGGGGACTTATCCTGGTTACTTGTGGGCCTGCCATGCGAGTCAGACATCACTTTGACTCGCTGCTGACACTGGTGAAGGAGTAAGTTGCATTGCATTAGTTTATCGCAGTCCCCCTCATAAGTATCTTAGCGACGTCTTTGATTTTATCATTGGATTTGGAGGAGCCTCGACGCTCCCTGTGAACGTTGGCCCCATGGTTCAAGCCTTTGTTCGCAATGCTACTCTGTTCGGAATACCGGATGTCTGGGACTCATTGTGCGAATTACTCGCCTCCAGTCCAGATGTTTTAGACCACAACACCGTCGTGATTGTCTATGGCTCATACGCAGAGGGGAAGCGCATCGTTGAGAGCAGAGAGATAAGCAAGCACCGTCCTCCGTATCGTGCGTTTGGCCACGAGTTCAGTGCATGCGCGAAAGAAGGCTGCCGTCCCGCGGCATCGGACAACCGGGTGTCGACAAAGAACGGCAAGGTTCGCATTACCTGTGCAAAGTGTCAATGGACATCCGCCTGGGTGGCTATTGACAAGGACAATGAGTATTTCTTCCGCGTCAAACCTACCATTGCTCCGACGCTCTTCTGGCACCATTTCCCCCCATCAGCTGGACTCAATAACTTTTTCGTGAACGCCACTCGAGCCGCCGATCGAAAGGACTCCAGGAGGAGCAAAAGACACGAGGCCAACACTGAAGCATCCACCCGTCGTCCTGTGAAACGCAGGAGGTTGTCGTCAAGTTTGGAAGGGTCAAGCAACGATGGCAGCGAAGGGTCGCCTATGACATATGAATGATGTGGATGCTTTCCATCCATAGCTTTCCTTTCGTCTACATTTTTGCGCTGTCATTGTTTGCAACTCAAAGCCAAATCGTTTTCGGTTGATTTGAATATGTAGAGAGCTGCGACAATATCAGAATCCCGACGCAAACACCTTTGATGCAAGCTCCTAGGACCCTTACATTCAATCATCAGTCACATGTGTCTCGTTATATCTCTCCCAAATATTGATGTGTGTTACTATCCACAATTTGTCGCTTAAGTGTGTCCGTCAGACATACGCTCCTTCTGATCACCCCGTTTTTCAACTGGTACCCGAGGAATTCTTTTAACAGGTCACAGAACATATGTCTGAGCTTGGTTATACCGTGCTGACTTGTGACAATATCTGGGACGCATATGTGGATCTTTTCATGTCCTTCCGAGCCTTTACTGGGGCGCATCATTACTGGTCATGGCATATACCTTCGTCAATGAGATGCTCAAGACTAGGAATGTGAGTCAAGATATTGAAGTTCGGTTACCGTGTCTCAGGCCAGCCCATGCTGCACTGGTTGTTCCCGATGATTCCAACAACAATCTTGGCGCCGCAAACTATCTTGTCGAGGAACGGATTAGTGTGAAATTCGTTAAATATATCAACAAAATCTCCGCCGTTCCTGCCTGTAGTCTAGAGGGCGGAGAAACGGTCATTATAATGTTGTTATGCTTCGTGCAACATGTCCAATGTCGCCTTACTGGCAGTATGGTTTACCTATCTGATTTTTAGGGTGAGTGCTCAACCCCCTTCCAGACACATGGCTGACTGACTGTACTATTTGGCATAGGTCCTGGTGACCTCCTCACTGACTGTCAAGTCCTAACGGGCCGTGAGTTGAAATTCTTTTGTGCTACAAATGGGCCGCCATGTTCATGTTAATGCAAGTATCCAGAGCTTTTATGGCAACAGGAACTGCACTTCTGCTTTTGACAGTTTCAGGTCTGCGCATAAATGTAACAAGTTCTGTCGCACCTTCGGCGTGGAACCTTTGGGTTCAGCACTACCGTATCTCTTTGAATTACCGATGCTTTTCTTGTTTCAGCTCCCTCGCACTGAGGTGATTCTTGTAGTACTATGTTTCAGTATCTTGTTCCATTCATAAGCATTATTTATAGGCATTGAGTCTTGACTGCCTGTGTTCGTCCTACATTTTTGCCAGTAGAGTATGTCATCATTCGCTACACAGCCCGAGAGAAAATCGGACATGGCCATTTCCATGCGCTGCCACACAGAGGCTGTAGTATTTTGTATTGCGTAGACACACGTTGGTATCTGCGCTTTCCGTAGCTGCGAAAACAATGTGCATTGATGGTTTTTGATGCATTCACTACAAGATAGAATTTCGTAGATCTGGATATAACTGTGTCCCTTGGATATCTCGCTGGATTTGACGCGAATATACGGAAATCAATGGATTACAGTCAGAAACCTAAATAGAATGCATGAATCTTGCCAAGTGTCTTGAATGTGCCAACAGAGAGATTGCAGCGCTTGGCAGATTGAGTGCCATCAAGGTCTGAAAAGAGCTGTTCAACCTCGGACGATGGACAGAATAACAATTGCAAAACTCTTCAGCGGGCGTGTGCCAGAGTTGATTAACACTATCATACACCGAAATAATACTGTACTAGCATTTGGCGTGCTATTGTGCCTTCCTGCACTGGCATGTCAGCCAAGTCCGGACTTCCCCTTGGCAGGAGAAGGGAAGGTATATATGGTGTCTGGATGACTCCAGACCACGCCATCCTTATCAGGGAGAGAAACCATTCCCCTGGGAGGACAGAACCCATGCATACGTTGGTCATTGAGCAATGCCGCCTCGCTATGAAAACAATCAGACACACGAGTATATGAGCGCAGGGGTGTCGGGCTTCTTGCCCAGGTCTGTCAACCACAGATTGCGTCTCCTTGACAGGAGAAGAGGACGTCATGTATGCTATATGTCTGGATGACTCCAGAATACATGTCACTGGAGTGTGACACGGCGCGGTACATGACGGTGTGGAGAAGACCAAAGAAAGTTGGATGTTGGGCAAATCATTAAGTACACGAATCCAGAACACCAAACATACCACCATACCGCCACACAACTACACATGACAATTATAGTAACTTTTCGCGATGCCAAACACAGACAAATGTAAGATTTTTCAGTGGCTGACTATGCTACCGACACGGTTAGAAAAGTTCTACAGTACGCTTTCTCATAAGGCATAATGTCGGGACCAAATATTACATGACTATTTACCAAAGCTGAAGCGCCGAAATACGTATATGAATGCCTATTGTTGTCTGCTTTGCCCTGCGGAATTCCTCCCTGCGCACCAAACCCTAAATGGCCGCAGCTGCCTCGACAGATGATATGACTGCTCAAGTTCTCTAAATTGAAGGCAAGCATCTTCGAGCTGCTGACACAGCGTGAAAACTTGCGCAAATGTGTAATACGGAGTCACATTTTCATCTTCCTCACCATCCTCATCATTTGAATCCACCTCTATGATATCTCCACCCTCAACAGGACTTGATCCCCCAAATAAGGCGTCTCTAATGACACATAAAGTAGTCCTAAGACTTATGCGTTATGCATGCATATTACCTGTGTCCCACAGCGGGACCCACCAAGAGTTGATGCATCATGAGAATTATGCGTTATGAGAAGGTGTACTGTATAGTCATTTACCGTCATTTGCGTTTGCCTCACATCACACTCAAATCTGATGCCATTGCATGTGACTTTTTTGCTCTATCATATGAGTTACGTGTATGACCATGTATTGGTAGCAATGATTTGCATAAAAGTCCTTAGATGCTTGTGCAATGTTATGTATTTTCATTGCTTTATGTCTCTGAAAGCAAAAAAAAACTAGGATCGGACTCAGACATCACGGAAATACATACATGCACACCCCACATATAGAACCATTCAATTCCGCAAGCGAGCTGATGAAACTCATAACATTGGTTATCATAGGTGGCCTCTCATGAGACTTGGCACATCATCGTCATGCCTTGGAGCATGATGGGTGTCAGCATTTGGCAACGTTAGGGAGGGACTGCCCAAGGAACTGTGTGCCTTGTGCGAATTGTAAAGCAGATGGCGACGGTATCTTTCCTTTTCCACTAAGACATGTTCATCGTTGGTTTCTGATAAAAGAGAGTCGAACCTTGCTTGCTAAACGGATTATGGCCTATTCTCAAGGGCTTCTCAGTACTAAACCATTTGCTCCTTAAGGTACCAGCAGGTGGACTACAGAGAACCATGTCTTGCAGGGAGCACTGCAGAGGCAAAGACGGCACAAACTGAGGCCGTCAACTGCTGAGCCACCCTATTTTGCCTCTCGAGGGCACACCAGATCATGATCAGTTCTATGCTTGTGGCTGACAAGTTCTTATTATTAGGGTTATCAATAGGCGGTGATGAGGTACTTGGGAGCAGGAGGAAGTTGATAGCCGGTACGATGTAGAACAGGAGAAATAGGGGTGGTTGTTGGTGGATTCATTCAGAAGGGCATACAGTCATTATGCGGGTTAGAAAACAATGTGCACTGTGGATGTCTGGTCAGAAAGTTCCGGGTTATCTGTTATTACATTAATGCAATAACAGATAGCCTGGAACTTTCTGACCAGACGCCCTCAGATATGTTTCTCGGACTCTGGCGCAGAGTCTGAGCAGACTTAACACATACCGTCCATTTTCTGTATGTCCTCCATGCAGGGAGCAAATGCCAAGGGCAAGCAAGGTTTTGGCCCTTCCCAAGTTTAAAAATGTTTGCCACCAATGTATGCCCTGTCTTACAGAAACCTCACTGGCAAGGGTGGTGATGCTCTCAGAAGAGTCATTGACATTCATCTGCATCATTGCTCCATTCTCTCCTGCAGAGGGGTTGACCGAATCATGACATTGGTTGGTTGCGGTGACACATAAGACATGTGCTAGAGTACAGTAATTAAAAAGCATGTGACATAAATGCCGACAGAGACGTTGTCTCCTGTTGTATGAGTTGTATGACCGTTGTTTAAGGCCAGAGTACTGATGGCACAAAAAACGCAGAGTGACAGGAGGGTGGGAAGATCTGGTACTGTGAGTGTCGCAAGTGTTGTTTTCGTGTTCTAGCTCAGCTAAAAATGGAGGGCTGCATTCATGTATTTCTTTCCTGTACTCAAATATCATGTTAGTGGGGCAGACGCACAAGTCCATCCACTCCTCACCGCGCGAAGGAGCTGGTCCTTTCTTTTGCTAATGAATTGTATTGGTGGCTCATGGGACTCATGCCACCTGTCTGGCAATTCTGCATTTTCATCGTGTGTGATGTGGACCTCCTCCCCTCCGTCTCTGAGCCTCTTGAGAGCTGCATCCATCTCTTTCTTGAACATTACTGAGAGGTCAAGTCCCTTGGACATCCATGCATCATCTGCCTGGCCAAGCATCATTGAGATGTCGTTCACATTTACGCCCCAGCCCGTTTCTGAGGCCATCGCAAGTTAGCGCAGATGCACGCGTCCGCATCAGGTACGCGTACCGAATATCTTTTTGTTTTCTGGGTGCAATGGATCGGCCTCTAAATATATGTCCGCATCGTCAGGCAACTCGTCGAACTCCACGAATAGCCAATCTCGGTGATCGCGAATGAGGAACTCGTCGAGTGATTTAATCCGCTCATCATTCACGCCGTTCGCCACGCACTCCTCCAACACAATTCTTCTGGCAACCATGGCTTGAAGGAAACGTGCACCAGCGTTCTTGCGAGAGGTGTCAATCAGGACTGCCCTCTCTTGTTGCGCCTTTGTTTTCTTCTGCTTTTGATGCTTCTTTGACTCACCATCCCAACATTTCCACACTGCGAGCCAGTACTCTACACAGTAGCAAAGATACACCCAGGACGACCGATATCTGGCGGGGAGGAGCACATAGCCGAGAATCCGCTGGTCCTTCATAGCAGGAACCCGCAAAAACTCAAGTTGACCGGCATCCCCTGCACCATAGCTTATCAGTTCCGGAACACCGTAATGAATTCTGTGGGGTGCACGCGCATCCCATTGGTCCATAGAGAGTTCGGCCTTGGTGACAGGGATGCGGAAATCACGGATGGGTTGAGGAAGTGCCCCACTGATGGCAGCATGCTTTGCTGCAGATTTTGCTGCAGTCATCGCACGATATTGTTTGTGAACGGGTTTGAAGTGAGGTTGAAGCACCGTGCCCCCGTGTCGCTGGCGACCTATTTTCTTGATGCGAGGCATTCAGTGAGTATCAGCAGGACAAGGGCAAGCGTGATGATGAATCACAAAGATGACATAGCAACATTTACTAACTCCGCCGCCAATGGCCGATCTGAAAGTACAGTATTCCACGGTCGCTTGCATCGTTGCACAATAACAGTCAAATCACATTATTCTTGCTGATATGTTTTCATGGCAATAGAGCTATGTATGACTGATGTAATGTCTCAAATCTGCCAGCAGGAAATGTCACGATGTTGCAATTTATAGCTGACAACTCGCCTTCTTACACACATAGCACCTTTGAATGATTTGCTGTACAAACAGACTTCATATATCAATGAGGACTACCTTTGCTGACATCTGACATGTGTTATTGGCAAAGATCGCGGCATTCTCAAGGTCCGAGTTCCTCTTCTCGAAGACAATACCAACAGAGACCGACAGTCATGGTGAGACTCAGTGAGCAAATCGAAGGCTACTCGCTGCTCCAGGCTCGTGGTTGTCATATTGTACTAGAAAGACAAGCGAATGTTTGTATCGAGCGGGGGTCGCAGCGGGGTCAAATGACATGGTGGGCGGATGAGAAGATGCACGTGGTTCAACTGCACTAACTGGGAATAAACATTATCTGTAGAGCACAACTATGGACTTGCACGCGAAAATCACACACATAAACATGCAATGCATGCAATACGTGCAAAGTTTGCAAACTAGGCGATCAAAGTCTGATATACTTGCATTTTTTTCACCTTTCCAAAGGTTCTTTGCGTCTTGCACAAAATCTGAGTTTTGCCGTCCCGAATTTCTTAGATTTGTATCCACCTCAATTTGTACTCTAACGCATATCTTCACGGATCAACCTCTAAATTGTCGGGTTTCGCTGAGCGTGAGTGTTCCAATTGGACCGTCAACCATAAACAATTTCCATAATGGCCTGCACATGCAACAATGATCAATGGCCGCCGTGGACTGACTCTCCAACACACTATGCTCGACTTTCATACAGATGCATTCACACACAGTCAACTGTACACAGCACTGTCTATGGTGTGAAATTGTTGCGATGTTTGCACATTGTTTTCACACAGGAGTGAAGAAAGAGAGATGGGGAAAGTAGTTTCTTTTCATTACTGCTGTAAATGAATCTGACAGGATAACAATATAAAATATGACTGAGCCATGCACAGGCAAGCAGAAATGAGAAAAAAAATTACAGTAGCTGGTGTGTAGTGAAGCAATACCCAAGTTGCACTTACAGCTAAAATTGTTGAGGTGCAGGTGGGATTTGTCGCGGCACTTGACGAGGCAGTGATGCGGCATAGATGAGGTTTGACATGGCATGGCAAGTGGGCTATCATGCACCATAGGTAAGTGTGGAGGTTTACATTAATATGGAGGCTGCAAAGATGTTGGGGAGAACCTGTCATCGTATAGAGTACAGAGGGCGGATCAGACTTGACATGGTGGGGGTCGCTGTAATGGAACACACCAAAGGGAAGTACTAGCGCAAGATCCTGTAAGGATGATGTATTAAGTCTGATACTCACCACATGGCCATGTTATATTAACAATGCTTGTTATCCTGTTTGTAATGCATTGGACTAGGACACTCGGCAATTAAAGTGTGGTTCTATCATGTTTGGGTGCCAAACATCCTTCATTGCGGATGACAGTCTATAGATAGTGATCTATGAAGCATACAGTTAATAGCCTTTTTCACGCCTTGCTGATGGTATGCCCCCTGCCCTTCCTGATCATTTGCTTGCAGTACAAATAAGATTTGCATTGACATTTGCCAACTTCTGCCTGCAGTAGTAGGTTGGTCAGTCTATCAGACAAATTATACAATTTACAGAATGTGTTCGTGGGTGTGGTGAGCACCTCCTTCTTTCATGCTGTATCAGCACACTTCCTGCAGGGCCTCAGGAACATTATGTTCTGGGTGAAAATATCATTAGATCATGTTTTGATAGAAATATATACATAAAATACTAGCTTATTGAGGGCTGGGGATGGAGTCAGATGGGGAGAATAGAGCCAAGAGAGATGAGGGAGGAAAAATCTGGGGTGAGTAAATAAGGTCAGTGAATTAAGGGCCACAGAAAGAATGTGTTCCCCCCCTGCCACAAATTATGAGACATGATGTCCCCCTGTTGACTCTGACCATGTGTTCCCTCTTTCTCACAGATGATGTTCCTCTGTTCCCACTTTCCCACAGACAGCGTTTCTGTGTTCCCTCTTTCTCACAGATGATGTTCCTCTGTTCCCACGTGCCTTTCATAACCAAATAAAGAATGTGTTCCCTCTTTCTCACAGACAATGTTCCTGTGTTCCCACTTTCCCACAGATTGTGACACATAATGTTCCCGTGTTCCCTCTTTCCCACACAGTATGACACATAATGTTCCTCTGTTCCCACTAACCCTGTGTTCCCTCGTGCCTTGCCTAACCAAATAAAGACATGGTGTTCCCTCTTTTCCCACAGAATATTGGTCTTCGTGTTCCTCTGTTCCCTTTACTAACCAAATTAAGGTGTTCCCTCGAGGAACATCTATGGGACCATAGATGCTTGACTCCAATAGATAGGGAAAGGCGAAAACCTGGTTTGGACTGGGCTTGACTTTGCTTGATTTTCGATGCTTTTTTGCTATTGTGTTCCTTGATCTGACGTGTAGGGGAAGGCGAAAACCTTGTTTGGACTGGGCTTGATTTTGCTTTATTTTTGGTATTTTATGGCTCTGGGGTTGGTTTATTTTGGCCATTTTGCGGGTATTGTGTTGTCTTGGTATTGTGCCGTATTTGTTGTCCTTGGGTTGACTATTGGGGTGTTTTGTGATCTATTGCGGTTTTGTATCGTATTCCTTATGCTTGTGTTGACTATCGTAGTCTATTGCCTTGCTTGTCTGGCTGTTGTATGGTAACTCTAACCGAGACACCGAGAGAATACGTTTTTATCCGAGACGACGAGAAAGCTAACGGGCGGGGGGGTGGGGGGGATTTAAGAATGTTGACGTATGGTGAGCCCTGTTGTCCTTATCCTTGACTATTGTATTGTTATTGTATGCGATTGTATTGTATTGTGTCGTCTTGCGTTGTTATTGTGTGGTGGTCTATTGTGTTTGTTATCCTTGACTTGACTTGGTTGTCGTAGCGTGTGGTGTGGCGTTTCTTATCCTTGTCCTTGTCTTTTGCTATCGTAGTCTTGACTATCGTGTTGCTCATCCTCATCCTTGTTTCAACTTTGCTTGACTTTGCTTGATTTGAGGGGTGGGGTGAGGCGAAAACCTTGTTCGGACTTGGGTTGACTTTGCTTGATTTTCGCTATTTTTGTGCTATTGTGCTGCTTGATCTGATGCGTAGGCTGAGGCGAAAACCTTGTTCAGACTTTGCTTGACTTTGCTTGATTTTTGCTTGATTTTTGATATTTTCTTGCTATTGTGTTGCTTGATCTGAAGCGTAAGCGAAGGCGAAAACCTTGTCAGGGCTGGGCTTGACTTTGCTTGATTTTTGGTATTTTTTTGGTATTGGGTTGCTTGATTTTGCTTGATCTGAAGCGTAGGGTGAGGCGAAAACCTCGTCAGGACTGGGCTTGACTTTGGTTGATTTTTGGCGTTGTGTTGGTTGATTTTGCTTGATCTTGAGGCATAGGGTGAGGTGAAAATCTTGTTTGGACTGGGCTTGACTTTGGTTGATTTTTGCTTGATCTGAGGTGTAGGTTTAGGCGAAAACCTTGTCAGGACTGGGCTTGACTTTAGTTGATTTTTGGTATTTTTGTTTGTATTGTGTTGGTTGATTTTGGTTGATGTGAGGGGTAGGTTTAGGCGAAAACCTTGTCAGGACTGGGCTTGGTTTTGGGTTCATTTTGGTATTTTTTTGGTATTGCATGGCTTGATTTTGGTTGATGTGAGGGGCAGGCTTAGGCGAAAATGTTGTTCAGACTTGGGTTCATTTTGGGTGATTTCTGCTATTTTTTTGGTATTGTGTTGGTTGATTTTGCCTGAGTTATTGCTGTTGTATTGCTTGTCTTGCTGGGGTATTGTATTGTGGTGTATTGTAGTGTGTTGCTAAGCTATCTAACCGAGAAGCGAGACACCGAGAGAATATGTTTTTATACGAGACGACGAGAGAGCTAACGGGTGGGTGGGTGGGGACGGTCTAACATATGATTGCCCTGCTTATCCTTATCCTTATCCTTGACTATCGTATTGTTATCGTAAGTTATCGTATCGTAGTCTATCGCGTTTCTTATCCTTGTCTTGACTATGGTATCGTGTTTCTTATCCTTGACTTGCTTATCGTATCGTAGTCTTGACTATCGCGTTTCTTATCCTTGACTTGCTTATCGTATCGTAGTCTTGACCGTCGTGATCCTTATCCTTGTCTTTTGCTTGTTTTCTTGATTTTTTGCTATCGTAGTCTTGACTATCGTATTCCTTATCCTTATCCTTATGGCCCGGGTCGAATCCTCGTTCAGACTTTGCTTGATTTTGCTTGATTTTTGCATTTTTATCGGAGTAGTTCCCACGGTTGAGTTGCTTTGTTGAACCCTTTGATTTCGAGTATTTTGCTTATAATTCATTAGGATCTTATCCTATTGATGTCATTAGACTATGGATGGACTCCCCTTGACGAGGGCTATGACATTGGTTTTCATCAATTAGTTGATCAGGTATTAGCTTACATAATGTCTTTGTCTTGTCATGGAGTCGAGCCTCCGATGGAACTGTTCCAGTGGAGATCATTGTTGTTGACACCCTGGTACTCTGTGACCCTCCAGTGAAACAGTTCCAGTGGAGATCATTGTTGTCGACACCCTGGTACTCTGTGACCCTCCAGTGGAACGGTTCCAGTGGAGATCATTGTTGTCGACACCCTGGTACTCTGTGACCCTCCAGTGGAACGGTTCCAGTGGAGATCATTGTTGTCGACACCCTGGTACTCTGTGACCCTCCAGTGGAACGGTTCCAGTGGAGATCATTGTTGTCGACACCCTGGTACTCTGTGACCCTCCAGTGGAACGGTTCCAGTGGAGATCATTGTTGTCGATACCCTGGTACTCTGTGACCCTCCAGTGGAACAGTTCCAGTGGAGGATTATATTTGTGAAATGTCTTGAAACGACCCCTTCTTAACCACGACCCATATAGAAAAGTGCTATATAATCGTGTCATATCCTGGTCAAGCCATGTAACCTCTGACAGGGTTTTCCTTCTCTGCAATATATAAGTGAATGTTAACATCAGGTAAAGCTTTATA
>NW_024538804.1:0-24973 GCF_016647635.1 Suillus subaureus | reverse complement strand
TTCCCCTGGAAGTACCATGATCAATGGCATACGAGATGTCGATTAGAATTTGTGTTGGATGCATGAACACACCAAGGATGTATGCACTGGGAACTGAACAGAGCAATCCTGGATACGAATGACGTTGATTACTTGGTGAGGGCTTTGGCAGTATTAGAAAGGTCTTGGACAGGTAGCTCGAGTAACCATCATCGTCCTAGAGATGAAGATGCTTATTGGCGAAGGTTATTGAGTCTATTATGCAAGATTGTTCTAGTATGGAGACTGTTTGGAAAGAGTGGAAGTCAAACTTGAATTATGCGTGGGCTTTACCCTCAAGCTAAGAGTTGGAGGTGCTTAGAAATAGAAACGATATCCAAGATGGGGACGGAGAGCAGATGTTGACCAAGTTCTATGACGTACTGGAGCCTAGGATGACACGTTGCCTGGCAAAAACCTGAGCATACCGGCAACGGGCTTTTCAGATTGACACCGACGAATAGATTGTGACTTGGCATGGATGAAACGAATAATATCTTGCTACAAAAGGAAGTATAGAGTGTAGGACTGAAGCCCCTCAGGAAGAGACAGGAACTCTGCTTTGGGCTTCAAGCTTCAAGCTCTTCTCAGCCGCTTGGTCTCTAAGGATGATGGTCATGAAACATCTACTCGAAAAGTACATTTTGAACCCCGCGAAGGTCTGAGTTTTAAATCAACAGAACTGGTAATTAGTCATCTACCAAACTTTCACCGTCGCCCTCAACATCGACGACGATGAGTTCGTTCATTCGCCCTCCTCCTGGTTTGCCGCCCCCACCTCCAGGCATGCCACCACCGCCAGGATTTCCACAGGCGTCCACCTCAAAGGTGCCTCCCGAAGTCCTTGCACAAAGTCGCAGAAATGGGTGTCCATGCAGAAGAAGCGCTATGGCGAAAAGCGCAAAGGAGGATACGTTGATATGGGAAAACAGGTATGTTCAATTGGTATGTAATTTTACACGTATTCAATAATGATTGCGCAGGATTTGCCTCCGGAGCACGTCCGCAAATTATCAAGGACCACGGTGACATGAGCAACCGCAAGTTTCGCAATGATAAGCGTGTCCACCTCGGCGCCTTGAAATACGTCCCTCACGCTGTAATGAAGCTGCTTGAAAACATTCCATACCCTTGGGAGCAGGTTCGCGAGGTGCCCGTCCTTTATCATATCACTGGCGCAATCACTTTCGTCAATGAAATTCCCCGCATTATCGAACCTGTTTATCATGCCCAATGGAGTTCCATGTGGCTAGCCATGCGTCGAGAGAAGCGTGATCGTAGACATTTCAAGCGTATGCGATTCCCACCTTTTGATGATGAAGAGCCACCGCTGGATTATGGTGACAACGTACTGGATGTTGAACCTCTTGAAGCCATTCAGCTGGAGCTCGATTCAGAGGAGGATTCTGCCATTATTGATTGGTTCTACGACCCAAAGCCGCTAGTGGACACACCTGCAGTCAATGGTCCCTCATATCGTTATTGGCAACTCACACTACCTGTCATGGCGAATTTATATCGTCTTGGGAGAACCCTGTTGTCAGACCAACCTGATAGCAACGCGAGCTATCTTTTCGACAAGAAATCCTTCTTCACTGCAAAAGCTCTCAACTTGGCAATTCCTGGAGGGCCGAAATTTGAGCCATTATACCGTGACATGGATGCTTTCGACGAAGATTGGAATGAGTTCAATGATGTCAATAAAGTTATCATTCGTCAACAAATCCGCACCGAGTACAAGGTTGCCTTCCCGCATCTCTATAACTCTCTCCCGCGCTCTGTTCACCTCTCTCCGTATCATGCGCCCAAGAATGTTTATATTCGCACTGATGATCCCGACCTGCCCGCCTTCTATTTTGACCCTCTCATCAACCCTATTTCTCTACGCGGCGCTACTCCCAAGAATGCACCGCTCGTCTCTCATGAGGACTCTATCTTCGGTCCCGAACGGTGCTGATGACGACAACTTTGAGCTGCCCGATGATGTACAGCCATTCCTTGAAGACAAGCCCCTCGAAAACGACCTCACTGCTGATGGCATTGCTTTATGGTGGGCGCCTGAGCCTTATAATCGTCGCTCCGGTCGCATGCGTCGTGCGCAGGACATACCTTTGGTGAAGAACTGGTATTTGGAGCACTGTCCTCCCAACCAGCCAGTCAAAGTTCGCGTATCGTACCAGAAGTTGCTCAAGTGCTTCGTCCTCAACGAGCTCAAGAGTCGACCTGAGAAGGCGATGACTAAAAAGAATCTCTTCCGGCAGTTGAAGGCGACGAAGTTCTTCCAGACGACAAAGCTTGACTGGGTGGAAGCCGGTTTGCAGGTGTGCAGACAAGGGTATAACATGCTTAACCTCCTTATTCACAGAAAGGTAGGCTTTCGTAGAGACCGCTGGGGTACATCGAAGCTAATATCCATTTTCAGAACTTGAACTACTTGCATCTCGACTATAACATGAACTTGAAGCCAGTGAAGACGCTTACTACGAAGGAACGCAAAAAGTCTCGCTTCGGAAACGCCTTCCATTTGTGTCGCGAGATTCTGCGTCTTACAAAGCTTGTCGTTGATGCCCATGTTCAGTTCCGCCTTGGTAATGTTGATGCTTTCCAGCTCGCAGACGCGCTGCAGTATATCTTTGCACACATTGGGGCACTGACTGGTATGTATCGGTACAAGTACAAGGTTCGCATAATTACTGTTATAGTCGAAGTTTCTTTTATTGATTTTTACTCATCCAGCTCATGAGACAAGTCCGCATGACAAAAGATCTCAAGCACTTGATCTATTATCGCTTTAATACTGGCCCTGTCGGCAAGGGTCCTGGAAACGGCTTCTGGGCTCCTGGCTGGCGTGTCTGGCTTTTCTTCATGCGAGGCATTGTACCGCTACTCGAGCGCTGGCTCGGTAACCTCCTCGCGCGCCAGTTTGAGGGACGCAACAGCAAGGGCATCGCAAAGACTGTGACAAAGCAACGTGTCGAGTCTCACTACGACCTTGAGTTACGTGCGGCTGTCATGCATGACATTCTCGACATGATGCCCGAGTCCATCAAACAGAACAAGTCGAAGACGATTCTGCAGCATCTCTCTGAGGCGTGGCGTTGCTGGAAAGCGAACATCCCATGGAAAGTCCCTGGAATGCCCACTGCGATTGAGAACATTATCCTACGATACATCAAGAGCAAGGCTGATTGGTGGTGCTCGGTTGCACACTATAATCGGGAGCGTATCCGTCGGGGTGCTACGGTTGATAAGGCGGTAGTGAAGAAAAACCTGGGTCGGCTGACTCGTCTGTACTTGAAAGCAGAGCAGGAGAGGCAGCATGGGTATTTGAAGGATGGGCCGTATATCAGTGCGGAGGAGGCTGTTGCAATTTACACAGCGACTGTTCACTGGCTAGAGAGCCGCAAATTTGCTCCTATACCATTCCCGTAAGTGAGCCAGATATGTTTTGCACGTTGTGAACTCACCGTTCTCTCTAGTCCTCTGTCGTACAAGCACGACACGAAGCTACTTGTACTTGCACTTGAAAAGTTGAAGGAGGCTTACTCGGTCAAGGGTCGCCTTAACCAGTCGCAGCGTGAAGAGCTTGCCCTCATTGAGCAGGCGTATGACAATCCGCACGAATGTCTATCGCGCATCAAGCGACTGCTTCTCACCCAGCGTGCATTCAAGGAGGCTGGTATTGAGTTCTTTGACACCTACGACAAACTCATTCCGTGCTACGACATTGAGCCCGTTGAGAAGATTACAGACGCCGTAAGTTTCAGCATTTACTTTGTTATATGCCATGCTAACGTTGATACTACACAGTATCTTGATCAATTCCTGTTCTTCGAGGCCGATAAAAGAGGGTTGTTCCCTGCCTGGATAAAACCTGCCGACACGGAGCCACCGCCGTTGCTTGTGTACAAGTGGTGCCAGGGCATTAACAACTTGACAGACATCTGGGAGACGAGTGAGGGCGAGTGCAACGTGATGATGGAGACCGTCTTCTCCAAGGTGTACGAGAAGATCGACCTGACCCTGCTGAACCGTCTTCTCCGGCTCATTCTTGATCACAACTTGGCAGATTACATCACTGCAAAGAACAACACGGTACTGACCTACAAGGACATGGCGCACACGAATGCATTCGGTCTCATCCGTGGCCTTCAATTCTCTGCCTTCGTCTTCCAGTACTATGGTCTCGTCCTTGATCTCCTCATTCTTGGCTTGCAGCGAGCTAGCGAGATGGCTGGTCCTCCACAGATGCCTAACAACTTTTTGCAGTACCGTGACTCGGCGACAGAGACTCGGCACCCCATCCGCTTATACTCCCGTTACGTTGATCGCTTGCACATCCTCTTCCGCTTCAGCGCTGATGAGGCAAGGGACCTGATCCAACGCTATCTTAGTGCCAACCCTGACCCGACCAACAACAACGTCATCGGGTACAACAACAAGCGCTGCTGGCCTCGTGATTGTCGTATGCGTCTTATCAAACATGATGTCAATCTCGGAAGAGCGGTCTTCTGGAACGTTAAGAACAGCCTCCCGCGCTCACTCACCACCATCGAGTGGGAGGACACCTTTGTCAGCGTTTACTCGAAAGACAACCCACAGTTGTTGTTCTCGATGTGTGGCTTCGAGGTTCGTATCTTGCCCAAGATTAGGACGATGGGTGGCGAGCAGTTCTCGTTGAAGGACGCTGTGTGGAATCTCACCAACGAGCAGACCAAGGAGAGAACTGCGCAGGCGTTCCTCCGTGTTTCTGATGATGGTGTCCAGCAATTCAACAACCGTATCCGTCAGGTCCTCATGAGCTCCGGTTCCACCACTTTCTCGAAGATCGTCAACAAGTGGAACACTGCGCTGATCGGTTTGATGACCTACTACCGTGAGGCCGTCATCCACACAAACGAGCTCTTAGATTCTCTTGTCAAGGCAGAGAACAAGATCCAAACTCGTGTCAAGATCGGCTTGAACAGTAAGATGCCGTCTCGTTTCCCTCCTGTCGTCTTCTATACACCGAAGGAGCTTGGTGGCCTTGGAATGCTTTCGATGGGTCACGTCCTTATCCCGCAGAGTGACTTGCGATGGTCCAAGCAAACTGATGTTGGAGGTTCGTTCTCTCTCTTGTTTTATAACCCTTATCTGGCTCAATAGTTCGTTTTATCAGTCACACATTTCCGTGCTGGTATGACCCACGAGGAGGACCAGTTGATTCCGAACTTGTACAGATACCTTCAGCCATGGGAGGCAGAATTTTTGGATTCGGCTCGTGTTTGGTCTGAATACTCCATGAAAGCGGAAGGAGGCCAATGCCCAGAACCGTCGCCTCACCCTCGAAGATCTTGAAGATAGCTGGGATCGCGGTATTCCTCGCATCAACACCCTCTTCCAAAAGGATCGTCACACATTGGCATATGACCGAGGTTGGCGTGTGCGTACGGATTGGAAGCAGTACCAGTTGCTCAAACAGTGAGTCGCTCTCCAGCTTCTGGATTTATTGTCGACTAATGAGATGGCTATTTTAGCAACCCCTTCTGGTGGACATCTCAGCGCCATGACGGAAAGCTCTGGCAACTGAACAACTACCGTGTTGATGTCATTGCTGCACTGGTGGTGTTGAGGGTATCTTGGAGCACACGCTCTTCAAAGGAACTTACTTCCCCACCTGGGAGGGTCTCTTCTGGGAGAAAGCGTCTGGATTCGAAGAGTCTATGCGATACAAGAAGCTTACCAACGCTCAGAGGTCAGGTCTTAACCAGATCCCTAACCGTCGGTTCACACTTTGGTGGAGTCCGACCATCAACCGCGCCAACGTGTATGTCGGTTTCCAGGTCCAGCTTGACCTGACGGGTATTTTCATGCACGGCAAGATCCCCACCCTTAAGATCTCGCTTGATTCAGATCTTCCGTGCGCACTTGTGGCAGAAGATTCACGAAAGTGTAGTCATGGACTTGTGTCAGGTCTTCGATCAAGAGCTAGAGCCTCTCCAGATCGAGACAGTACAAAAGGAGACTATTCACCCTCGTAAGAGTTATAAGATGAATTCGTCTTGCGCCGATATCGTGCTGTTCTCGGCCTACAAGTGGAACATCTCTCGGCCTTCGCTTGGTTACAGACGTAGGTCACTTTTCATACTTTTTTTGGACTGATCTAATCGTTCGGTTTCTTTAGAACAAGGACGTTTTGGATGGCACAACCAGCAACAAGTACTGGATCGACGTTCAGCTTCGTTGGGGCGACTTCGACACCCATGATATCGAGCGGTATACTCGTGCCAAATTCTTGGACTACGTGTCTGACTCTATGAGTATCTACCCCTCGCCAACTGGTGTTATGATCGGCATGGATCTAGCCTATAACCTGTGGTCTGCGTACGGCAAATGGTTCCCCGGTATGAAGCCTCTGATCCAGCAGGCCATGGCCAAGATCATGAAGGCCAACCCGGCATGCCACGTCTTGCGCGAGCGTATTTCGCAAGGGTCTCCAGTTGTACTCTTCTGAGCCTACAGAGCCTTACCTCAACAGCCAGAACTACTCGGAACTATTCTCGAACCAGATCATTTGGTTCGTTGACGACACTAACGTATATCGTGTTACTATCCACAAGACCTTCGAGGGCAACTTGACGACTAAACCGATTAACGGTGCTATCTTCATCTTCAATCCACGTTCTGGACAGTTGTTCCTGAAGATCATTCACACCAGTGTCTGGGCTGTCAGAAGCGTCTGGTCAACTCGCGAAGTGGAAGACTGCCGAAGAAGTGGCTGCATTAGTTCGTCCACTTGCCTGTCGAAGACACAGCGAGCAGGTTCATCGTCATCGCAAGGGCATGTGGACCCTCTCGAGGTTCACTTGCTTGATTCCCGAAAATCGTTATCAAGGGAAGTGCGTTGCAATTGCCCTTCCAGGCTGCATGAAGATGAGAAGTTTGGTGACTTGATCTTAGTAAGTAGTCCATGCGTATTTGCATCTTCGTTGCCGATGCTGTTTCTCATAGCGTGCTACACAACCTCAAATGGTCCTGTTCAGCTTGTACGACGACTGGCTCAAGTCGGTGTCCAGCTACACCGCCTTCTCTCGTCTTATCCTCCTCCTTCGTGGCTTGCACGTCAACAACGAGAAGGCAAAAGATTATTTTGCACCGGACAAGTCAACCATTACAGAGCCACACTTCGTCTGGCCCACTCTTACAGATGATGAATGGATCAAGGTTGAGGGTCGCAATGAAGGATCTTATCTTGGCAGTAAGTAATACCACACAACTTTTTGAACTTTAACTCATATCGAGTTCAAGGATTTCGGCAAGCGGAACAGCGTCAACATTGCATCCTTGACTGCCAGTGAGATTCGTGACATCATTCTTGGTCAAGAGATTGCCGCTCCCTCCGTACAGCGCCAGCAGATGGCTGAGCTCGAGAAGAGTACGAGGCGCAGGGTCAAGTCACCGCTGTGCAGACTCAGACTACCAACGTTCACGGTGATACGATTCAGACCGTCACGACGACAACTACGAACAGCAGGTGTTTAGCAGCAAATCTGATTGGCGTGTCCGTGCCATCTCTGCCACGCATCTTCCCCTCCGTCTGCAACATATCTATGTCTCCAATGATGATGTCAAGGATGACGCTGCTTCGTACACCTATGTGTTGCCGAAGAATATCTTGCGGGCATTCATTACTGCGGCAGATCTTCGCACTCAGGTTGCGGCCTTCTTGTACGGTGTATCGCCGCCAGACAACAAGCAGGTCAAGGAGATCAAGGCAGTTGTATGGGTACCTCAGCGTGGAAGCAACAATAGCGTTGAGTTGCCCAACCAGTTGCCGAGGACGACTTCCTCCTCAAGGATCTCGAACCTCTCGGGTGGATCAAGACGCAAGCGCTTGAGCTCAACCATCTCTCTCCTACAGACGTCACCACCCAAGCCAAATTGATGGCTAACCACCCAGAGTGGAGCTCTTCATCAATCTGTATCGCTGCTTCCTTCACTCTGGTTCAGTCTCGCTGTCCGCCCATCAGCTGACGGTGCCTGGCTTCGAGTGGGGCCGCAAAAGAACGTGGATAATTCTGCCCAACCCACCTGGCTTCAACCCTAACATGTCGGAGCGGGTGCAGCTCCTGTTGTCTGACCGTATTTCTTGGGATGACACTCGTGCCCGAAGGCAAAGTCTGGAACTACGGGATTGGTCTTACCCAATTGTGGTCGGCCAACTTGCCATTTGCTGTAACACTAGACACGCCATTGTTGTTCTGGGCAGAGGATCACCGGCCCGCTGCGTTCTTGACGTTTGCGAACCTCGAGCAAGGGGATGATAGTGCTGACGTTGAAAACAGTTTCGCTTGATTTATTACTACTCTTTGCTTGACTTGCTGTTTTTCATTAGCTGCATACGAAAATCTCACTTGTATGAAATAGTTAATCCACACAATATTATGTTGTTTTCTTTGTGCCTCACCCCTGTCATAAGCTATTTTTTTGCCCGTAGGGTTGTCAAAATTGAGTCGAAGCTTGAGCTGGACATGTCTTTTCAATGAAAAACATAAGACCAAAATATCCGATTCTACAAGGGCTACCAATCATCAATTCCTCAATGATGAACGACGCGACACAGCACAGCGCCTCGAGGAGATGCTGGCATATATGTAATGTATGTGTACATTGTACATTGAATTTGTATTTATATGGACTAAGTTAACGATATGCACCACCACGAAAGAAAGAAAATGCAAGAAGACACGAACTCGACAACTGCAAAAGGGGGTTGAATGAAAAAGTTCAGCAAGTCAAGTTCAAAGCTCGTGACAGAAAAATGCGAGGGATCATCATTACCCCCATTCTACACGTCTTATTCACTCCCAACCGATCCTGCATGCACCCGAATATCCGAAAAATCAGGAAGCTCGCCCTCTACCGTCTCCCTTTCCTCCCCGCCATCAGCAAGACACTGCACCATAAGCTGCGTACTCCCTCGTCTCGGAGGTGGCGATAACGCCATTATCTCTGGAGCGCTCGGGAGGCGCTGCGGCTGTGGCGGACGGAGCGGATTACGTAGTGGGATCGCCGGAAGCGAGGTGTGCGTGTTTATCGACAAGAAGTTTGGGTGATTCTGCATCGTTGTTATGGGGGTGCCTGGGAGGGGAGGCGTTGAGGGTCGGGAATTGGTGGTGCTATTGGTGCTACTGCGACTGCTGATGGGGCTCCTGCTCCTGCTCCTACTACCAGGAAGGGGCCTAATAATCACGGGATGCACGATTTGGTGAGGTGTGAGTTCGTTGTCAGTATCAGTATCGTGCAGTGCGATGACAGGCGACGGAGGTGACGGAGCACTGAGAATCCTCAGACGCTGCTTGATAGACATACTCCGTGCAGAAGCGGCGCTGTCAGGACGAGGAGGAATTGATGTCTGTATTGATAATTCTCCGCTGTTGCGGTGATGTGCGTACGCAGGTTCGTCTGGACGCGGTGGAAGGACACCTGAAGGTGGTGGACGAGGAGGTGCAGTCAGGCTGAGCCTCAACGCGCGCTGAGCTACAGACGTTCTGAACAGCGTTTTCTGGGGCTGGGATTGGGGCTGTTGTTGTTGCTCAGGCGCAGGCGGGGGCGCAAAGCTCGGAGCAGGGCGCGGAGGAGGCATCGAGCGGCGTTTACTCCCCACGCCAATACTTCCACCACCACCAATACCCATACCAATGCCTGAGCCAAAAGACCCAACCGTACTTGTCCGCCGCACACTCCCCGATCTCACACTCGCACTGCTCACGCTACTCGACGCGCTCGTCCTCTTCCAAAAAGCAGCACTAGCATTCGCAGAACCTGCACTGCTAGGACTTACGCTCGGCTCAGACTCGCACGGCGCTTGTGGCGTCAGCGGTAGCGGGCCGCTGGGGGGCGTTAACCGCTTCGGGAGGGTACGAGACCACCGACGAGAAGGCGCAGAGGATGAAGCTGATGAGCCCGATCTTTCGACAGTGGAAGTTGTAGTGGAAATTGTTTGCACGGATAGACGTGCTGGGTTAGGCGTGGGTGTGGGTGTGGGGGTAATGGAACGTGGGGTGACTGCGGTACCTGAGCTGCCCTCGGTCACGGTGGAGATCTGCATGCTAGGCGTAGTATTTGTGTCCATTTGCTGGCATAGCGCGTCTGTGAGTGAGTGTACGAAAGTCTGCTTCTTGTACCACGGGGGCGGGTGGAGAGAATGCGAGTGTGAGTGTGAGTGGGAAAGCGGGTGGAAAAGCGTGTGCGACAGAGGTGGAGTTGTGGACGGCGAAGGAGCCCACCGTTCATCTTCTTTGACGATCTTGAGATCACAAGCTGGAATACCATTGATGCTCGCACAGCACGTGCTCGGGGTCCCATTAGACAAGCTCCCGTTGATGCTCGAGCAGCACATACTCGGGGTCACACCTACACCATTAGACAAACTCCCATTGTGTGTACTCCCGTTTGACAGGTGCACACTAGATTCGTCGGGTCCTGACGATGCCACGCTAGGAACGGGGGAGTCCGAACGGCGCATCGGCGAGCTGCTCCTCTTGGTGCTCATGCCCACGCCACTAGTGATACCCATTAAACTACTCCCCACGGTCCCAAAGCTCTCTTCTGCATGCTCACTTTCGCGCTCATGACTGTGTCCGTTGAGAGACAAGGACGGCGAACGAGAACGAGGCGTGAACATGCCTTTGATGGTCTTGGTAGTAGATGTGGAGGATTTAGAAGAGTGCGTTTGGGAGAGTTGGATAGGGGAGATGTTGCCTGAGCGCTTGGATTGGAGGTGGATGGAAGGCGTTGGGGAGGAGTCAGAGTTTGAGTTGGATCTATGTGCGTTGGAACTTTGGCTTTGGGATTTCTTGGTTGATCTGATACTTGATGCGCGCGTGAAGGGCTCGGTGGGTGCGGGTAGGTTGGGTGTCGAAGACCGTGTGTGCGGTTGGGAACGCATGCCTTCGAACGACAGAGACGCTCTAATTGGGGATGTGGGCGGTGAGAGGGAAGGGGAACCTGCCAAAACAGGTGGAGGAGATGATGAGGTGTGGGTTGATGAAGCTGGGGGTGATATAGGGGATGCGGCGGAAGATAATGATGCTTGGAGTCGCATGGAGAGCATGACATCCATGTCCCCGCGGGGTTCGTGCCCACTGAGGTGGGGTGATGCAGTGATACCTGCACGCATGGATCTGGAGAGGGGTGTTAAATCAGGACCCAGCGACGCGACGCAACTCACCTTTGACCCAGGACAACTGCCTTTATGGCACCAATCCACTTCTGTCTCTCGCTCGGATCCTGCATTTCGAAATGCCAGATAATGTTGCCTTGCTCAATAGCAACGACTGAGCCATTTGACTTGCCTCCGCTGCCTCTTGCTCCGCTCCTGCTGTCGCGTTTACTAAGGCTGTTGGTTCGGGTATAGTTCACACTGGGTCCGGATTGCTCTGTAACGTAAATAGCAGTGTCTTGGGTGATAGGTAAGCGGTGAAGCTCCGAGGATGAGGGAATATTTGATTTGAAAAGATGGAGATGTGTGACTGTCTGGGATGCGGCCGAGGTCGCAGTCGTGAGGACTATGGACCTTGTCTTCCACTGCTTTGCGAGGGCGTATACGAGGAGAGAGGACGAGGGACAGAATTTGGGAAATGTGCCGGTGAGTGTGATTCGTGATGTGAGGGAAGCGAGGGTTGTAGGAAAGGGGGGGAGATGAGGTAAGAGGGTTGGGGTTGATGAGGGTATGGGTGATGAAGGCATAGGGGGAGAAGGTAAGGATATATGTGAATCAATGGTTGCAGATGTCGGTACTTGGTCCTCTCGAGTATCCTCTTGGTGTTCAGTGGCAGCATAGTCGACGAGACCAATACTCTGAGCAGCAGCATCTCTGAGTCTCTCTCGCTCCTCTTCCTCTTGAACATAGGAATATGGGCGGGATATTTCCATGACGCCTGGCATGACGATGGGATGCGCGTATTGAGAAACATGGCCACTGGGACCAGTCTTTTTACGAACGAGAGAGAATAGGAGGGAAGTGCGAGGTTTTCTTGGAGATGTGGGCTTTGGAGGTGATTTTGGTTGCTGAGCAGGATACAAATAGGGATATCTTAATGATTCATGAGATGAGATGCTAGCGGACCCGGTCAACACTGCAGCAGAGTCTTGATCTACAGAATGTAAGCTCGAGCTCGCGGGTCAGCTTGCGACGCACCATAGGGAAATTCGACGTGATCAACATATTCCCTCTCCTTTCCCTTCGGTTCTCGGGTTAGACTTGCACGACCATCCCGTTGTGATTCAGTGAAGAAATGAATTGGCATCGTGGCCGGTGATTCGAGTGTAGTCTGAGATGAAAGCGACTGAGAGGGATAACAACGACGACCAGCGGCGATGTGTGACGAGTTTAACGTGGCAGTAGTCAAATTTCAGTCAGGGCAGTGATAGTACACAGGTCAGAAATCACGCTTCTATTTCAATGCCAACGCAAAACACCAACCTTGCTCCATGGATTCATCAACTCCATCGACGATGGCGAGGGCGACAACGACAACGATGGTGAGTTCATGAGGTCAACGTTGAAATGCTCTTTGACATAAAATTGTATGCTACTTATGACATATGCTGTCAGGTCCTTAATGTTTCACGTACATGAACTATCGCCACGACTGTCACCGACTACGGCTTAAACCTCGGCCTTCCAGTCTCTTCATCATTATTGGAAGACAACGAAATTCCTCTGATCATCAACTTGGCGGTGCCGTCCAGTGCGGAGCGCCCGTCTTCCACACCGCATATACTCCGTGCAATGTTCCACCGTAACAACCCAAGCCTCGCAATTAATATCGTTTCGGGTCCAGTTCTAGTCTTCTTTTATCCTAGGTGCTGCGATCAATATTTGACTGTATCCACTTACCCAGCTCGTAAGACCACCTCCTAAATGATATCTTAACATGCCAGTTAGTGGGCTTGTCCGTGCAATGTACTTACGTGAGTTTCCATTGCTGAACCTTGCACTGGTTGCGTGCTCGTTTGTACGTCAGTTCTTATCATACTGATATACCTGGAATAGTGCGCTTCTACCACACCAGTTAAAGCTGGTGGTCATCACCTTGTGATCATGACTTCTGGCACGAGGACTACTGCCTTCAAATCAACTTCTATTAATATCGGCTCGTCGTAGCACAGCCTCAACTGTTACAGAGGTAACTCCAAATAGACTTTGTCAGTGATATTCACACCGTCTGACGGTCTTTGTCATGAGGACCCCACCAGTGATAGAGGCCAGTCCTGTTAACCTGTTTGACATACCAGAACATGAGCGCCAAAACATGTTATAAATGTACCATCGTACCACGGAAATAGGAATCAATCAACCGCAAACTCGTCAACTGATATCCAAGTCCAGTATGTATTACATCGCTGGCCTCACTAGTGCTCTTCCATCATCCGCCCAAACCGTAGAAGGACTCGCCGTATTCACCACCTTCCGATATCTCCAGTATCTCATATCCCGTATACGTACAACCGCCCCAGTCGCTAACGCAGAAGCAGGTAGCATCCGCACCACTCCAACTTCTTTCATCGGCAAGATCATATCCCCAATACACGGTCTCTCGTTCTTCATCCCACCCGTGACATACATCCTATGCGTCCCATTTAACCGCTTCGTGCAGCCTGCGTGGATGCAGCGCATGAGTCTTCCTAATACCCATTTCAAACACGAAAATCAAGTGGGGCTGAGAGTCGCAGCATGCGCAGCGACCTTTGTGCTCCTCAGGTTCACTGGACGCACAATGATGCACCTCGGGAATCAGTGGCACGCGATCGGGGTGCGTGCCGTCTTTTTTTTCATACGTGTACAAGACATAAAGCTCACTGCCCCTCTTCAGAGACGCGAGAAGCCTAGAATCGTGCAGACGGGTCAATACGCGGTGGTTCGTCACCCGCTGTACACGTGAGTCTCTTGTGTCATCTGCTGGGAGATTGGGTTCTGACGTCTCCCTTATGACAGGGGCGTGCTCATCCAAGGGCTGCTTTTTACTCTGATGACCTGGTCTTATGCACCGCTTGTAGGATTGGGTATTGTTGCTGGCGCGTTTGCTGTGAAGATGCCCATCGAGGTGGGTATCTCGTCCGAGTCTGTGCTGTATACAGGGGTTGACTGCCTTTTGTTTTAGGAGGATCTTATCATGCAAGACCCTGCTGTTGCTGCGGAATACCGTGCGTATATGCAGAAGGTGCCTGCACGGGTTATTCCGTTCCTTTGGTGATATATCATTTAATCTGAAGATTATGTTATTTGTTATTGCTGGATGCCCGCGGTCTTTTGTGATATAGCATTACCCTGCGTTTTTCCTATAGGCTATTTCCGATAATCCCCCTCAAGTACATCAATTTGCAGGTACTGCTGTGCCGAGGCGTTATCCGACGCTGTGCGTCTTGTTCCAAGTATTTGATTTAGATTTAGATGTGGTTGGATCGCCTTTAATTTCAACGCTGAAGCTCGTCAAGGTGGTCAGGTTGGTGTTGCTTTCCATAGTGCCTATTGAATATTGAGTAGCTCCGAGTGTGGGCCTTGCCATCGTTCAACGTTCTTACTCACATTTGTATCCGACCTCAGATAGCACGGCATAACTTTGACGTAAATTTGCAGATACGATGATCCTTCTTGTCATAGTCACCACTCGCTATTAAAATCAGGAACTTGTGGCGACTACGGCTCGGAAGCGAAGGATGTGAAAAGCCGGTCCCAAGCCTTTTGCGTACTAGGCGCTAATAGAGCTTTTCAGAGCATTCATAGCTTAAAGAATACCGTGGATGATATGCGTTTGTATGATATGTATCCAAACCCACGTCATCCACGGTATTATTTTGTTGTTTTTATAGGAATTGGAGTGTAACTTGTAAAAGCTGGAGAGCCACGCTTTATTAAATGGTGGGAGGCGTCAAGGAGAGCCTAGTGGTGTAAGGCTGTGTGAGAGTTCGAAGGGGAAATCGAGACAAGTAGCTAGATAGTATCCGAACATTGCGCGGTCACGAAGGGTGTGAAATGCCAAACTCTAACACTAAGGACGTTCAAGCAGCTTAGTCAGCCCCGGCAGACCTCACTTCATGATGTAAATAGGAGAAAATCGGAGTTACCCTACTTCACATCGACCAGTATTGTTCTCCCCGCGTCAACAGGCAACATACAGGCAACCGAGGATATGGCGGCCAACTCAAAGGCAAATTTGTCTGTCTCGGACACTATTTGCGCTCTGCAAGACATCGTAAGTCCCCAGTTTTTTATAGGTGCTCGTGTCTGTATATAACAATCTTCATTCGCTTCAGCTCGCACGTTCACAAGTGACCGTATTTCTATCTAGATATCCATATCAGGTGTTATTTCATTGATGATACCCAGATTCTAAACCTCGAACCCTATATTCCCAAGCCGGTCCCCCCAAATGAACTACCCTGTCATCGAGCTCAAAGACCGGCCTATCATTGAGACCACCATCGCTGAGCGCCAGCAGCAGATAGATGTGGTTTCGCACGAGGTCTCAGGCCTGAGAGCTGTCATGGGTAGTATCAATAATCTCTGCGATCAGCTCGATGAAAGGAGTACAGTGGCAGGTACATTTCGAACCTCGTAAAGGATGGCGAAAGTTCCTCATTGGACCTGGCCCAGAATCAAATGTCATTGTTCAACGAAAATTGATGCGCTGATATTAATATTATCATAGTACATGACATGTGGCCCTCTTGCAATCCTGTGTGCCCGTTCGATGCTTACTTTCTTCATCAGGTTAGAGTAATGTAAAAATAGCCGTCTGCAGGGAGTTGACTTTCGTTTTCGTCATTTCGGTGGTGTGACGTTACCGAACGGTTCTCCAGTCTCGCTCACTGGTAGGGATGACTGAGGAGATGACGAAGTTGGAACCTTCAAGCGGAGTTCATCGATCCCGACACTGGACTCGGTCGGTTTTATTGTCACACAGGGCAAGTTGGTGAGTCCGTGCAGGCCGTATTTCACGTCCATTTTGATATCAGCTTGGATACCTACGACACAGCCCATCAAATGAGCAACCGTGTTTGTCATTCTCACCATGCATCATTTGTCATTCGCTATGTCACGGTTGGTCATTGACACCGCCGTGAGGACCATGCCAGTCAGAAGCGCATCATAAAGCACTGGCAATACTTCCAACTTGCCAAGTCAGTGGAGGACGAACACGGGATATAAAACCATCACTCGGATATCGGAAACAACTCCAAACACTTGTCTGATATCCAAGTCCAGCATGTATTACATTGCCGGCCTCACTATTCCAGTACCCCAACAAGCCGTGGAGGGACTAGCAGTATTAACCACTTTACGGTTCTTTCAATATGGAATTTCCCGCACTCGCGCGATCGCTCCAATCGCTAAAGCAGAATCAGGTACCATTCGCACAAGCCCAACCACCTTCATCGGTAAGGCCGTGTCCCCGATACACGCCCTCGCGTCCTTCATCCCATCCGTGACATACATTCTATGTGTCACCGGTAACCTGTTCACGCAGCCTGCGTGGATGCAGCGCATGAGCCTACCTAATGACTACTTCCAACACGAGACCAAAGTGGCGCTAAGGATCGGGGCATGTACATTGACCTTTGTGCTCCTCAGGTTTGTGGGACGCGCATTCACTCACCTCGGGAATCAGTGGCACGCAATTGGGGTGGGCACCATTCTTATTACTTGTGTGTTGTGGACATGTGTAAGCTGACTGCTCCTCACCAGAGACGAGAGAAGCCCAGAGTCGTGCAGACAGGTCCATATGCGCTGGTGCGTCATCCGCTATACATGTGAGTCTCATGTTGCATCATCTTGGTTAGATTGGATGCTAATGTCCTTTAGGAACATGCTCATCCAGCAGGCGCTTTTCGCAGTGATGTTCTGGTCTTATGCCCCACTTGTGGGTCTTGGTATCGTTGCTGGCGCGTTCGCTGTCAAGATGCCTATTGAGGCGAGTGTCTTGTTCTTGTGTACTCAGCGGTACTCATTTTATCCGTAGGAGGCTCTTATCATGGAGGATTCTGCTGTTGCCGCAGAATACTGCGCATACATCCAAAGAGTGCCTGCGCGCGTCATTCCATTCCTCTGGTGATTTTTTTTACTTGAATGGTCATATATCATAAATGCAACATGTCGAGTCGGAGGACTCATGATTTCGAAGGGAAAGTATTCTTATAATCAACTGGCGATAAAACGTGCTTAATCTACAAAAAATCCAGAATCCGCATTTAAGTAGATGATAAGCAACAAACTAGTCTTGACCATGTCTGAATTCCGATGGGTGAAGTGCACAGGCAGCATGAAACCGCTGGCGAGCAAGCATAATATATCGAATAACCACTCGTATCATCATGCCACCCGTCAGCTTCCTAATTTACAGGCCCAAGCTTTCAGCCAGTCTTGACAAAGGATACAAGAGGATGATGGTCGAGGATAGGACACCGCCAAAGGACCATTAAAACTTATTGTTTGCTGAATCGTCCTTATGTCGTTGAGTGTGCGTTGGCGCGTCGACAGTTTAGAAACAGAGAATGTCGAAAGTTCTACTTTCATGTCTGTGCTGCTAAGCTCACCTTCAGCAAGCCGGTGTGCGCTATGCGGAATGGGCAATGAAAAGGTCTGAAGGCTGCTGAGCGGAGTCCGCTGCATCCATTCAGGCAGCTGGTAGATTTTCCATCTATTGCCGGAGTGGCAGAGGCGATACGCGTGCCGATTGCTGTCGATTACTGTGTACGTGATGGAGATGACATGAGATATCGAAGCGAGAAAAGCTGCTCCATGGACGGTCTTGGTGAAGGACGACCATTGACGGGTCATAGACTCACGACCAGTTACCATCAGTGTTTTTGGGCCGTACAGAGCCGGAGAACCTTCGTGGTTGTTCGCGCGGGATTTCCAGGCATGGAAAAGGCAGCCTGACAGAAGGCCCAGATTCTCAAAGTCGACTGCAATACATGGTGCAGCAAGCAGGATGGGGGCAAGGGGGCTGAGGTCTAGCCCAAGCTGCATTGGTCCAAATCCATCGAGCAAAAGTCCTGGGAGAGAACCACGAAACTGTCCCATCCACATCCTGCGTGCGTACTTCGCGTAGTCGAATTTGAATTGATGGTCTTGTTGAGCGTATGCTTGCTGCATGCGTAGAGTGTCCACGAACGCTGTTACATTGTGTAATTGCGGGAGTAACACGGTGTGAAGAATTTCGGGCAGCACCGTTTTCCTGACTTCTTTAGATACAAGACAGAGAGCGAGGGCGAATGAATATGGGTTTTTAGATTTGTATGGTTCAGTTTGGGAAAAACTGGGTTGTGCGGCATGTCTAAGGATGAGGAGGGCTAGTTCGACTGGAAGGTCACCAAACGGAAATGAAAGTTGAGTAACAGGTTCCATGATGGAGGAGTAACTAATGTAAAGTTGGTTTGCAGGAGCCCTTTAATACTCACCTTATAAACGATATCCATCGTGTGGCGTCGTGGAGACACATTGTGTGCATTGTGAGACCAACACTGTTACTCGGTAGTCCACAGCGGAGTTATTGTTTCTTCTATGTCGTATACTGTAGAGTTACGACCGTAGCTTCGCGCCCTTTCGGGTGTGACCATGTCACACTTAGCTTCGCAGCTTCGTAGGCCCTTGCGACGTGTGACCTATCCAAGTTAGCTTCACCCTGGCAGCTGCAATCCATGTGAGTTTGGCCTTTTCTCAGCATGTCCATCAATTTTGACCCTTCAGAATGAATCTCGTGTATAACTGTCCGTAGCAATTTTTGGTTTTTTTGTTGGCAATTTTTCCTGTTTTACCGCGTGTCACAAAATAACTTCGCTCCCCGAAATTTAGTGTGACCATCACATCAAATAGGTTCGATTCGCTGTGGGGTGGGACATGTGACGAAGTTACGGTCGTAACTCTACAGTACTGTGCTCTTGCTTGGGACCGCAAGGTCACGGTGTAGTCCACAGCAGAGTTATTAGTCAGCGTAGGTCACAAAGTACTTTACAGTTATCATAGGAATGATGCGAATATGGCATCAACTTGGGTTCTTCCAGACTCGGCGTGCATCCAGGTTCTGTCAATATTGTCATCAACTCAGGACACAACTCTTACAATTGCCAGGTTAATTTGCCTGTTTCATCAACTTGAGGCTGTGTCATTGAGTTCAGGGGGTGACATGCGATTGCACAATGAATAATAGATCCTTTACTAATGTTCTACAGCACTGTTTTCTGTGCTTCCTCAGCCCTAATACATAGAGTTGCCTGTGAGCCAAGTGTGCTTGAAGTGTCTTAGGCTCTAGTCAAGTCTGACACCAATGTGCTGGCATGTACAGCAGGTCCTGCAACCAGACAGGCACCCACTTGTCCTTCAACTGCATTTCACTACCATCTTGCAAGTCTTCCATAGATTGAAGTATTTACTTATTGATCTCATATCAATCAAGGTCCACACTCTTCATCACTCAATAGCTGGATTGTTTCACAGCCGAAGTCTTGTCTCAACTTATGAGCAGTGATTTAAATATTTGTATGTCATCCCTTGACTCGGAGATGACTATCATTTCTAATTGCACCAAGTTTGAACCCAACTAGTACTTTCAATTAGTCCATTCCATCACACTCATATCACAGCCTTCATTAATGAGCGACAATCAGTGTCAGTATCATGTATATCTCTTATCCCTCTCTCACCCTCTGACCTCATTGACAGACCTTCCATTGTTTGAAGGAACATGGGCCAGGTTGTCCCAAGTGGCTGTTAAGGGTGCTCAATATAACTCCCGTGAACGTCAGCCCCACCTGAAATGTTTGGAAGGGACTTGGATTGATCTCCTCAAATACATCCATGAATTACTGGATGATCCTGAGAAGAACCAACTCATTTGGCTGCATGGTATGGCTGGAGTTGGAAAGTCTGCCATCGCATTCACAGTAGCTGAAAAGATGGGAGGTTTAAAAGTGACAGAGCAGACGAATATTGAAAAGAGGCTAGCAGGAACATTCTTTTTCTCATGAAAGCACACCAAACGCTGCATGACTGGATATTTTTTTGTGACACTTGTCTACCAGCTTGCCAACAATTTCCTGAACATTTGAAAGGATGTGAACAGAGTCATCTGCAACAATCCTGCTTTACTAGACCCTGATGCACCTCTCTGTGACCAGATGGAGGCTCTCTTTCTCCAACCTCTTCAGTGGCTTCGATCCAGACTGCATGAGTGTGCACCTTTGACATTTGTTATTGATGCGCTTGATGAATGCACATCCGAACCTGAGCTTGTTGATCTCATCATTTCTATTGCACAGGCTCTTTGTGACCCTGATCTTCCTGTGACCCACATTCTGCTCACAAGTCACTCAGAATCGCATATTAGTAAAGTCTTCCAGAATGATGTGGTGCACTCATTGGTGTGCAAAGTACCAGTGAAAACTTCTGGAGAGGGCATTGGGACTATCTTGTCACTAGACAGTGCCGATGTTGACAATGTCATTTATATTTTCCTGCAGCACTCTTTTGGAGAGCTGAGAGGTCGCCATCCCAATTTCCTGCAGCCATCAAGGGATCAACTTGCATAGCTAGTGAGCCGTGCTGGCAGACATTTCATTGTGGCATCTACAATGGTGAAGTTTATTATTGACGATGAATATAAGGATCCCCACGATTGGTTACAGCTGATGCTCAAACTGACAAGCAAGCTGCTAGCAGGAATGGACATGTACAAGTTATATGACTGTATCCTGTCCATGTGTGCCAACCCCAAGCAGGCATACCTGCACTTGTCCATTGTCACTACACTCATGGATCCTCTACCACTATCACAAATCTTGAAACTGCTTGGCCCTGGTCAGGGCTATGATGCTGAGACAATGCTGATACAATTACAGTCTGTCATAGATATTCCTACTGACAACACACTCCCCGTAAATATTTATCACTCACCCATTCACAACTACGTTTCCAATCCCTCAAACTGCAGCCTCCCTTACACACATAATACATCACCAGCTCATTTCCTACTTGCTGATTCCTCTCTTCATTTGATGATGAAAGAGGTTCCAGAAAGTATAGCTCTCTTGGATAAGCTCTCAGAACTGAAGAAGCAGAGCCAAGCCATGCAAGCCGAGGACCCCCCTAGATTAAAAGACTCATTATCCTTCCTTGTTCAGCCACCAGAGTCACTGTCTGTTCTTATCAGCATGCTATGGCTTCGAGGTGATCACAAGTCAGATATACAATTGTTCCTAGAGACTGTGAACAGGTGGGCCTGGCTGCAGACTCAGGGAGGATGAGATTGGCTGCAGACCAAGGGAGGACAAGACTGGCTGCAGACCCTAGGAGGATGAGATTGGCTGTGGACCCTGGGAGGACAAGACTGGCCACAGACCCAGGGAGGGCGAGATTGGCTGCAGACCCAGGGAGGACAAGGCTGGCTGCAGACACAGGGAGGACGAGACTGGCTGCAGACTAAGGTAGGATAAGGCTGGCTGCAGACACAGGGAGGACAAGACTGGCTGCAGGCCAAGGAAGAACCAGACTGGCTGCAGGCCCAGTCAGGATGAGACTTGCTGGAGACCATGGCAGGGCAAGACTGGTTGGAGAACAAGGGAGCACAAGACTGGTTGGAAAACCAGGGAGCATGAGACTGGCTGGAGACCATGGCAGGGTGAGACTGGCTAGAGACTCAGGGAGAGCACGACTGGCTGGAGACCCAGGCAGGAAATGACTGGCTGCAGATCAAGGGAGGATGAGACTGGCTGCAGACCCAGGCAGGATGAGTTTGGCTGAGGACAAAGGCAGGACGAAACTGGCTGCAGACCCAGCCTGAGGTAGAAGTAGACTCACCATAGATCCAGCCTGAGGCAGGACAAGACTCATTACAGACCCAGGTAGGATATAACTGGTTGTAGGCTCAGGGAGGACAATGCTAGTTGCAGACCAAAGGCACACTAGAATGGCTCCAGACACAGAGTGGAGGAAACTGGCTCCAGAGCAATTTAGGACAAAACTGGCTTGGGACTCAGGGAGGGAAAGACTGGTTGCAGACTCAAGGCATGCAAGACTGGCTGCAGACCCCAGGTGGGCAAGACTGGGTGCAAACCAATAGAGGGAGAGACTGGCTTGGGACCCAGGGAGGGAAAGATTGGCTGCAGACCCTGAGTGTGCAAGATTGACTGCAGACCATGGGTGGGTGAAACTGGGTACAAACTAAGGGAGGGTGAGATTGGCTCAAGACCCAGGGAGGGTGCAACTGGCTCCAGACTCAGAAAGGGCTAGACTGGCTTCAGACCCTAGGTGGGCAAGATTGGCTGCAGATGCCTGATGGCCAAGCATGGCAATCCACTCCTATGGTGTCTGTCTGGGTGAGTATGGAAGAATTCTCGAGTATGTTGGAAGCAATCAGCAAGTATATCATTACCCCAGCATTGCTTTTACTACCAACCTTCCAAGTAGTCCAGCAGTTTAAAAGCTTACCAGATCTCTTGATGTTTCCAATGTTCCTGGCATTGATGCCCCGAGATCACTTCACCTCTGTATTGCCTGAAGTTCCTGACAGAGAAATCATCTGTGCTATGAATGCATTTACAACCTTTGCAAATGAGGCACAGGAATGAAGTCAATCAGCTTCTGATGCTTTCAAGTATGCATGTCAAAACTGAGTTGTTCATCTGTCACATGCTCCAAATCCATGGGGTGACACACTCCACTGTATATTCCAGACTTTCTGGAATTGTCACCTCCTTTCTTGGCTCGAACATCAGAAAGGTTTGTGGTCTTGCCTTGATATTTTATCAAAGGGGCAGAAACTTGCAAAGGTATGCATATTCCCAACAATGAATACCCACCCAAAAAGCTGATAATATTGCCTTGTTTCATTTTACAACACTCCTTGTAATTCTCTTGTGCTCAGTTTGAACCCATTAATGCGCAGCTTGATGATGGGCTGTTAGCTGTCAGTCCCAATATCCGACACTCAACAACAGAAACTTCGTGCCCATCCATCACTGGAATGATGAGTGGACCGTCAACTCCCACAACCACTCTTCCCACAGAAGAGCTCATTGTGGCCCTATATGCGGAATCCGTTCCTACTGATACTTACCCAATGAAACCAATCTCGCAGCATCTGCCTTCTACTTTGCCTCTTGCACCACTGTTAAATCTAGACAACATTATTAGTTAGCACCTCAGCTCGTGGTAACGGACTGTATTATCAATGTACCGAGACAACATTATTAGTTAGCGCTAATAGCAAACGTTAGATCTAGGTATGCAATGAGGCGAGATAAATAACATACCCTCAGCTCGTGGTAACGGACTGAGGGACGAATGTACAGTAGAGAGAAATATATATATGATGGTTTGAATACCAACGCTCAACTCCGATTATCGTCGTGCCGCGTTGATCACGTGCATGTCACATGCGCCAACAACCACCCCTGCCACCCGTCCCTTCTGTGGGACCTGACACTGCTGTATTCTATGTTGGCACATCCGGAAAGCGCAAGTTGGATGAATTTCAAATCAATAGTAACAGTTCACTTGAGTCAGACACCCCATACCCATCAAAACGTCAGAAATGAGTCGAGCAGCATTTAAAGCGTAAGACTGGCAGGAGCGCCAGTCAGACACGGAGTATAGTGTGGGACGCTGGACAGCATATAGTGCGCTGCTCGTTCAAAAAATCTCTAAGGCGTCTGCGAGCATTTTATTTAATTTCAACCTCTATTGAGGGTTCTCTCGAGCTTCTTGAGTAGCGACACGTTTTAGAAGCCTTCCACGAGAACATGACTGTACTTAGTTTGATGACTATGTAGTGAATTACCTTCGCATTTGCTTGTCATATTCTGTATTGATCTACGATACCAGTTAACAATGTTATGACTGTATACCAACAGAACACTTCGTTCTTCAAACAATTCCAACGTGACTTCCAACCGTTACGTGTTACGACCTGTGTCTTATCATTGCGAAGGGAATTTATAATAAACCGGTGCTTAATATACAAAAATACAAAATCTGTAAGTAGTCGAGAGGCAACAAACTAGTCTTGACCATGTCCGAATAATGGGTGAAGTTTACTAGCAGTAGGAAATCGCTAGTGAGCAAGCACATATCTAATAACCAGTCATCTCATAACACTACTCGTTAGCTCCCTAATCCACAGGCCCAAGCTTTCAGCCAATCTTGACAAGGGATACAAGAAGGATTGGACACCGCCAAAGGAACATGATTCGATGGAGAACGCGTCATTTGCTCAATCATCCTTATTCCCTTAAGTGTGCGTGGGGGCGACGACAGTTTGGAAACAGAGAATGTCAAAAGCTCTACTTTCATGTCCTTGCCGCTAAGCTCACATTCAACGAGCGGGTGTGCGCTATGCGGGATGGGCAATGAAAAGGTCTGGAGACTGCTAAGCGGAGCCCGCGCCATCCAATCAGGCAGCTTGTGATAGACTTTCGATCCATTGCCGCTGTGGCAGAGGTGACGCGCGTGCCGAATGTTATCAGATATTGTGAATGTGATGGAAATGACGTGAGATATAGAAGCGAGGAACACCGCTCCATGAACAGTCTTGGTGAAGGACGACCATTGGCGAGTCATGAACTCAGAACCAGTTACCATTAAAGTTTTTGGGCTGTACAGAGCCGGAGAACCTTCGTGGTTGTTCGTGCGGGATTTCCAGGCATGGAAAAGGCAGCCTGACAGAAGGCCCAGATTCTCAAAGTCGACTGCAATACATGGCGCAGCAAGCAGGATGGGGGCCAAGGGGCTGAGGTCCTGCCCAGTGTGTATTGGTCCAAATCCGTCGAGTGAAAGTCCTGGAGAGAGCCACGAAACTGTCCCATCCACATCCTGCGTATGTACTTCGTGTAGTCGCATTTAAATTGATGATCTTGCTGAGCGTATGCTTGCTGCATACGTAGAGTGTCCACGAACGCTGTCACGTTGTGTAAT
>NW_024538803.1:0-25001 GCF_016647635.1 Suillus subaureus | reverse complement strand
CTGTGTCTGAGTTGCCTTCTGTCTGCCCAATGGCGACACCTTTCTGCAATAAGGCCTTGCGAGCTTCATTGCGAACAGATGGTGGAGCATCCAGGTACTCTTTGGGGTTTGTCACATTGTGAGATGCGAGAGACAGCGATTATCTCGGTCTTCAATGCATTGACCACTGCTGCTTGTTGGAGTACAATAGCTGCACTTCCAGAATTTTTGGCGGGATTTGTTATTGAATTATTCGAGTTCCATGAGGTTATTGGTGAGGATTCTGGCTGGTGGGCGGTCGCCCGGATGCTCTTCGTTAGGATGAGTCTCCAAGTGCAGGGATGGTGCAAATGATATGGCTTAATAGGCGGTAAAAAAACATGGTGATCTATTACTGATCATGAACTAATAAGTGGATTCAAGTTAATGGCGAATCTGTGAAATCTGTTAGATGGTCGAAGTCGCCCTCTACGAAACATTAAACTCCGACTAGTTCATCCTTGATTGATACCCTCGCGATCTCAGTCTCTGAATCCATAGCTATAGACTGATGACCAGCTCGAAAATTATACAGTATGTCGCTACCCCACGGACACTGGCGCCAGGCGTACACGATCACATTTTGAATCTGACCATCTATGTTGGACGAAGTACCCGGTCCGCTAGGGCTTATTTCGAATGTCGAATGTCCTCCGTCTCGTTTGAAACATCCGGAGTTATTTAACGTGCTGAGTAGAAGAAATGCAGGCTACCTCAACCTCAATCGCATTCGAGCATTGCCCTGTGCTCAAGGGCCTGAACAACTCGGTGCGCTATGGATTGCGACAACCCCTGCAGTCCATATGGTGATTGCTTTGCCTAAGGCTCTTATCCGATCTGACATCTGGTTTTCGGATGGCAATATCGTCCTTATCGCCGACTCCGCAGCCTTCAAGGTCCACCACGGTCAACTCGAAAGGCACTCGGAGGTGTTCCGTGACTTGTTTTCCGTTCCACAGCCCGTCGACCAGAGCCTCATCGACGGTTGTCCTTCGGTTGAGCTGCACGACCGTCCGACAGATTTATACCACCTCCTCATTGCGTTGTATGACGGAATGTGAGTATCTAGCGCTGTCTTGGATTTAGAATTAATGCTCACAGCATTATGCGTAGCTACTTCCAGAAGCACACTGCAGCAGATTTCATTGCCATTTCTGCTGTGCTTCGTCTCTCCACGAAATACTTCATCGAGCACCTGCGCGAGCGCTGTATCGCCCGTCTTGCGATAGACTGGCCCACATCACTTCCTGAATGGGATCGCAGGGAGCACGACGGAACAGATAGTGAGGGCCGCTATAACCCCCGCGAAATCTTCCCCCACCCCATCCTAATGCTTAAACTCGCTTACGAGCTCAACCTCGACACTTTCCTCCCCATTGCGTTCTACGACCTCTCGCGGTACGGCCCCAGCAAGATCCTCACCGGCACCCGTGGTCCACCACCGATCTTCTTCACTGAAGGCGAGCCCGAAGGTCAGCTGATCCGCCTCTCAGATGATCATCTGTGCGCGACGTTCCTGGGTCGCGAAGCTGCGCAGTTGTATATACATACCTTCCTCGAATCTGCACTTCGCGACCGTCCGTCCACCAACTGTGCGAACGTGGGGAAGTTGAGTGCCGTGCACTGCATTGAGTCGTTCTACTTCATACACCTCAATGTTCTGCGTTCTGTCGGTGGAATTGCATGCGGACGTGACGCGGACCCGCTGCACACGCTTCTACAAGCTGCAGAGATGTTGGAAAGGACCGATTTTTCAGATGGGGTGAAGACGTGCGGGTTAAGAATGTGCTCGGTATGTAAGACTGAATTTATTGATGCCGTCAAAAAGGCAAGGCTGGAGGTATGGGAGCTGATTCCAGAGTGGTTTGGACTCAGGGAGCCAAGATCTGTGGAGGATATGAACTAGATTTTTGTACAGTATTTATCATGGTACTATAGCGGCAGAATGCGCAGTTATCTCAACACACCTAGCTTATTGTACACAAAAGGCATGAAAAGCGATGAATTATCATAGATACAAAACCAGATTGACACGGAGGATGAGTGATATACAATGAGAGAGTACGTTCATTCCTCGCCAATTTTTGGTGCGAGGTAGTACTTGATCTCGCCTTGTCCGAATTTGTACGATACCTAACCATAGCACAGTTTGTTAAGAATAGTCGACCAACATTAAGAACTAAACGTACAAGAAGTGGGACGTCATTGCTCATCATGAGCTGTACCGTGTTTGATAGTGCTGAGCTCTTTGAGAAGTTGACGAGGTATTTCAAGCTGAACGTCAACGATACGTGTTGATTCATTTCAATGAGGACCCCTCCATCTGCGGGAGTCTCGTCCGACTTCTTCACTTTCTTGGCGGGCTTGCCGTTGGACTGGAGTACTGGTCAAAGAGTGGAATGAAAATTGGAACGATGACGACCCACCTTTGCGGGTGCTTTCTTGCGCTTCTTACCATTTTTCTTATCTCCCTCATCCTCATCCTGTTCCTCCTCACCCTCATCGTCCGACTTGGGTTTGAACTCCTCCTGGTCTTCATCCTCTTCCTCACCCTCCATCTCGACGTCAGCATCTTCTTTCTTCATATTCTTTTCCTTCTTGATCTTCTTTTTACTGCTGCTTCCTTCGTCGTCGTCGTCATCGTCGTCGTCTTCCTCCTTAGGCTCTTCATCCTCCTTGCCATAGTTTGCGTATTTCTCTCGGGCAGCCTCAGTTTGCTTCAACAGTACGTTACCGTTTGCGGCTTCTCCTTCACTTGCAAAACGCACGCCTTCCTTCGAAACCTCGATCCGGACAGACTCGCCCAATTGTGACAGGTCCCGGACAATCCTCGTGAATTCTGACGCGGTCATGGTAACTCGTGCATCGTACTCTGTATCCGGAATACCAAGGGTCTCGGCATCAATATCCATGAGTTTCATGTCATACTCCGCGATTCGATCAGAACCTTGGCGTAGGCTCGTTCATGAACATGGTTTTGGAATATCACAAAAAGGGCTCACTTCTTGCTTCATAGACAAGGTTTAGAATGTCGGCATCATCGGAAGCCTTGATAATACAGATGTCATCATCCTTGGCACACTTGAGGACTTTCGTGAGGGAGTTGAGATTGACACCCAAAGGCATTGGGCGGTCACAGCGATACTTTTTGAAACCTGTTGCATCAAGCTTGACGGCAACGAGAGCTACATGGGAGTTGTCCATGGCTTGAAGGTTCTAAGAGCCATCATCATAATGAGATGACTGTCGGTGTAAAAAACCTACGATTCCTTCCTCATTGCACTCAAAGTTAGCGTCTGTTACCAACTCTTTAATGGCTACGAAATTTTGATGAATCAGTCACGCCACGAGTGTCGACGAGATATAGCTTACAGTCTAGCAGACGCTTGAGAAGGGCTGCTTCTTGGAGTCTTGCTTCTAGCATGATGAGCGCAAGAGAAAGAGAACGAAGAGAAAGGGAAGGAGATTAGACGCGTCTACGTCGCGTTGAATGGACCATTTCAAGCGGAGACGGACAAGTCCATGGACCGCGTCTTTACGCGTCATGTCACATTTTGTCACAAAGTAGGGACCTGTCACGTTATGCCGATCGGCACGAAAACCCACCAAGTCGAGCGATGTCACCGACTATCACCACGCTCGTCTAGATCTGAGGCTTTGACCTAAGCGACTGGATGATCTTGAAGTTGCTCGTAACCACATTTGTGTCTCTAAATTCGAATTCAAACTACATACTATTTGTGGTCCACTAAAACAAACATATGCTGTGGTAGCGTGGCTGATCTTTGGCTTTTTTGTCCTAACAAAAGCGTCTTCGATTTATAACCGCTGGAATACTGCTCTGCCACCTCAAAATATCTGTCCTACCCGGGTCTCTCATCATCATGACTACTCAACAAGCCAACCTCACGGACCGTAGCAAACTTCGCATGGAGCGGCTCAGGCTCGAAGAGCTAGAGCAGCAACGCTGGGAGCAAGAGGCACTTGTAATGCCTGAAGTGCGTAGCTATGTATTCTCTTCAGCGTTGCACAGCGCTTACTGTCAACAAAGGCGCTCAATCAAGCTCTCCTAATGTCGTTTGCCTCGGTTAAGACTGAATTCAGTGACCTTGATGGACTCTCGTGGTCACGCTACCCTGTTCCTATAGTTCCTAATCCATGGGTACGCTGTCATCCTCCTCTCCTCCGCTCTGTCTTGTATTAATATTCTCTCAGGCGATAGACGAACCACCCCCCACTCCAACACCGGATTATCCCGAGTTTAGCGAATTCCCTGACGAGCCAGAATACTCTCAACGGTCACAAACCCCCTCACCTTACACTATTTCATCTCTCACTGGGCTGACCTCTTTCGCACCTGGAGAAACCATTCGCGCAGCCCGAGCCCCAAATAAATCGTCTCGGTCTCCCTTGTTGCCTACAAACCAGTTCACTCCGGATTCGAACATTTCAAGATGCTCTGATCACAGAAGACTCTCGTCTTCACCGGCCACAATCTATCACATGTCACCAAATTCACCAAGCGATGCTCGCTATCCACTCCGCCAGCTACCTTCATTCGACACATCTATACAACCCCGAATATCCATTCCCTCAAAACGCCGCAAATCTAATTCACAACAACTTACATAACATCATATTCATGATCGCATCCCCTCGTCTATAACGTTAACAGAAATGCTTTGTATCAATACTACCAGTGTAGCTGTAAGCTTAGAGTTTCGATGGACTGCCTTGGATATTATCACATCGTTTTGCGGGATCATCGAAATGCTGAATGGAGAAGGGAATTCGAAGTTCTGATTGACGTTATATGTTAATATATCATGCCTTGAGGCCTTTCGGATCATAATATCGATGACACGCTGCCCTCTCGGTCTATCAGTGGTCTGGAGATTTGTAGTGTAAGGCAACGTCTACCTCGAAATACCGGACTACATTGTGATACTATAGATATGATTCAATTCAAATTTCGAAAACGCACCCGTCTTTATTCCCCACACGTTCACCCACAGGCAGCATGCGGTCAGGATTTTCAGCCGTGTGAATACCCATCATGATCAGTACGACGCATTCGGTATTCGGTATTCTGACCCTGGTATATTTCCAGTCCTAACAAGATAACGTGATAGCTGGTCGAGAACAAGTAACCATCACATGTGAAGTATTTCCACGTAGTGCATATCTACAATAGTGATGTGTCTCAGCCGATAATTTGAATAAGCAACGACGACCGAGTTCAAGCGTGTCCGCAAGCCACAGTACTTATACAATGATGCACGAATCACTGGCCTTGATGTCAACCTTGTCCATCAACAAGCGAGTCCTCATCCTCAGGTCCTCAACTTCCTCTTGCAGAGCCCTCGATTTCTCCCTTTCCTCACTCCGGAGCTGAATAAGGACAGGCAAGATATCCCTAACGCTCTTCCAAGGATGAAAACGTCTTGTTATCTCCACCCGCACGTCATCATCGAGTAAACGACACGAACGGATGCCAAACGATATCCAGGTTACGCCAACTTCAAGTTTGCAATTGGGTGGACACAGGTGGCTCAGGAACGCAGCAACGGCTTCCGGGTCGCGTGCTCGCGACGTTCCTACAGACAAGAAACAAAGGGCTGCAAAGGGCTTCAATTCTAGTGTAGGAGGGATCTTTACAGGGTTGGCGTCAATGAAAAGACCTAGCCGGCGTAGCTTTGGGCAGTGGCGGGCAAAGGGGACGAGTGCTCGCAAGTCAAGTGTAAATTCATGCATGACAAGTGGTTCCTCATTCAGAGTTAAACTCTCGAGGGACGGCCACCGGCATGCAAGTTCCTCGATCTCCTCCAGAGTGATGTTGATCGGGTATTTGTGCATGACCTGGAATGTAACGAGATTCGGGAACGAAAGTAGTGGCGTAAGTGTATTGAACGTGATTTGGTTTGCGGGGACTAGCTCCAATTCTCCAGTGATGTGGTGCGCTAGTAAGACGTACAATTCGGAGAGACGGCAGCATCGTTCTGAGAGCATGACGAATAGCATGTGCAATTCCTCGGGTTTATGTTCAACATAGGTATTGATGTATAGGGATGTGAGATTGATAGGCGCAAAGTCCGCATTCATGAATCGCATGACATGTTCAATGCGAGCAGTAAAGGCTAGGTCCCACAACGCGGGAAATGCTCCTTGCTCAAGGACAGGCGAAAAGGTGTCCACGTCCTTTTCTTCGCCATATCCTTGCTCGTGCCCATACTCGAATTGCACGATATTGATGTATTTCATCCGCGAAAGCTCAGAAACGATGCTCGACGTGAGGAAAAATTCGGGGAAAACGACCTTTTTCAGATCCGGAAGACCTCGAAGAAGTTCCAGGATGGCTGTCTCAACGTATTGCACGCGATAGGGGACGCGGAGATCAAGTGAGTGGAGGTGCGGCGCGCGGACGCAGACGTCGAGAAAAAATGAAACTTTATCTTTGTAGCGGAGAGGAGGCGCAGATATAACGAGGTGCTTCAGGCGCGGATGCATGAATAGTGTGGCTCGTTCCATGCAATCAACGTCTTCATAGATCCACTCCAGAGTATGCAGGTTCGGGAGCATATCGAGTGTTGTCCTCGTCCTGGCCATATCATCGAGCAAACCTGTATAATGCACGTCACTGTCCTGCTGGAATCGCAGAATGCGCACACGGTTGGCATATTTCTGGAATCTCGCCCAGTCCCTTGAGTCCGGCAGTCCATCGAAGAACTAGAACATATCGAACCGAAAACAAAATCAACAGGACAACGGCAAAGGAGACAGGATGACGCACATTGTACCGTCCCCTTATCTTGTATGGTCTCAAGAGAGCAAGAAGTCGGGAAAGATCATCTACCTCCTTCCAAATGATGTCCAGGGCAATCTCTGACCATTGCTTGCAAACGCACGCATTGTTCACATGGTCATCTTCGTCCACAAAGCTGAGGATGATTCCCAACAATTCCGGAATAAACAGCACTCTGTGAGGCTGCATGACGGACATCAAGGACACTTGGAAGGATACTAGTGTGGTTTTTGTACCATTTGATCATGCAAGTGCTGGCACTGGGAGACAAGGTTTGTAACTGTGAGTCCGAATCTCGGCAAGTCCCGCCACGCCGGCAGAGTTGTTCTTTGCTTCTGATTCTTTGATGCTAAACACAGACCTACACAGACAGAGATGACAGACGTTCCCGCTGTCTCTACTTTTTCGGCCTCAGGAGAGGATGCGATTACCCGCACCATAGAGTTGAATATAGACTCATCTACGCAAAACATAGTTCCGTCCAACTTCCTCGAAATTTATGAGATCGAACGAACAGTAGCCGCGATTGTAGAAGAGAACTTCAAACGAGTGAGATCGGTCGATCTTGCTTTGCCCAGGCTGATCATAGATCATACTAGCATAGATAGCTCTCCAGTTTCCTGATGAACTCTTGTGCCATTCTGTTCCAATCTACCGTCTACTCAAAAGTAAAGCAGGCGAGGGTCATGACATCTATGTCTTAGCCGACACTTCCTACGGAAGGTTAGTCACTATTCAGTGTAGAAGGCATCTTTTGACCAGATTTGAACTCCAGCTGCTGTGTTGACGAGGTTGCGGCACAACACGTCGATGCAGATCTAATCGTGCATTACGGTCACGCTTGTTTAAGCCAGTACGTACCCGAGATCTACCCCAATTAAATACAATGTGACGTTATCCTATAGACCTTCTAGGCTGCCCGTAGTCTACGTCTTTGGAAAGAAGCCTATTGATGTTGACGACTGTATCAACCAACTCGGTCAATGTTTAACCACTCAACTACAGCAAGATACAACCAGTAATAGCAATAATCGACATACTATTTTACTCCGCTACGATGTAGGATATTCCTGCCATGCAGGTGATTCAAGTTTCTTCTTGAGATGCTGCTATGCAACGTAAACTTACCAGTAACGCAGACGTAATTGCACATAGGTTGGAGAGTGAACTGCAGTCCCTGTATACTAGGGTCTTGCACGACCCCCTCCCAACTAGGCTCCATCCTAAGACCGCCGTGCAAAGTCCCCAGACTTTCGAGCAGACTAGTGGAGAATCCGATGAAGATAACTTGACCAATGTCGTCATCGCATATATTGGTGGCGAAAGTCTCAACCTTGCGAATTTATTGATGACGCACTCTCATTGCGAGGTAAATCACCATGATTGTCATCTAATATTGGCGTCTTACGAGTTTTTTAGGTGTATGCATACGACCCATCTACGAGATCCGTTCGCTTGCAATCACATAGGACCAATAAGTTGTTAATGCGGCGCTTCGCGATGGTCCAGAGGGCACGAGATGCAGATGTTTTTGGTATCCTCGTTGGCACTCTAGGAGTTAGTCAGTGCTTTTGTTTCTCATCGTCTTTGTGATCACTAACACAAATCACTAGCATCATATCTACCCCTCATAGCCCACGTCAGAAAGCTTCTAACTCGCGCACAGAAGAAAAGCTATACGATTAGTGTTGGCAAGCTGAATCCTGCAAAGCTTGCGAATTTCATGGAGATCGATTGTTTTATTTTGATCGCATGTCCTGAAAATAGTGTAATAGATGCCAAGGTTGGTCTGCCTCGTTGAAGTCAACGAATTGCTCACTCTCTGTAACGTACAGGAATTTTTAAGACCGATCGTTACCCCTTTTGAACTCGAGGTTGCACTTCAAGCTGAAGGCACCTGGAGCGGACGATATGTGCTAGATTTTGAGAAATTACTTGCCGGAGACTCTAAAAATGATTTTGGTACGCTTCCAACAGTGTTGCAGTTCGACTCTTTATAATACGGAATCTAGATGCCGCTCCTGAAGATAATGGGGGCGATCCAGATCAACCGACTTTCTCCTTGGTCACTGGAAAATACCGACAAGCAAAACGCTACGGGAGTAAGTACAATCTCGACATACTTAATCTTATCTTACACCCCAAAGGTGAAGACAATGAGACGTCAACCGAGGGAACGTCAGCTTCTCTTACTCTTCGAAACCAAGATGGTGCTCTCTCGAAATTAGCTAACAGTGCGGCAGGTGAGTGATCAGCTGCCGTATGATGTTCTTTGTATGATGTGTGGCGCAGCATTGTTTCTTCACTCCCGCTCCTATCAAGGGCTGGAGACTAAAATCGGGGAAGATTGTCCGTCTGTCCTGGAGCAAGGTCGTAGTGGCATCGCTCGTGGTTATTCTGACGATCATTCATAAATATATCACGCATTTTAATCTCGAAGAACGCTGTGGTGCCCCTCGAATTGCTTCGGGAAGTAACAGTGTACAGCGCCTTGTCATCGGACAAAATTTCGAAATCAAGCACCGGTCGTATCATATCAAGTTATCTGACGAGAGATTCAAGAACCCAGCTACTGCTTAATTGAACAGTGGGACAAGTGGATTCATCGTCAGAGCTCTAGTTGAGCGTGATTGTCTTACAGTCGATTCTTCAACACTCTGTGCCATACGTTAGTGGTCATTTTGCCAATGTCTACGCTAATGACAACGCTCTCAGGCCCCAGTATAGTGATTGGGATCCAACTGTTCCTTTAGTCTTAGATTCAAATTCAGCGGGCGGCTGATGCAGGCATGCTTAGAAGACATCCTACCTTGCAACTCATATAATTACAGCTGCAACCCCGCACTGGGGCTGGGGTTTCATTCTGCATCATCGTCAGCATATTCCACCTAACCATCGCACTTCTATGACACGCTAAACGAATTTCTTCTCCCCATCGCGGTCGCGTGCTTGATATATCTGCAGAACATCTTGGGTAGGTGTCCTGTTGAGTGTTTGCCTATCTGTATGGAATGAACTCTCAATAATAACGGTGCCGGTGCCAGCCCCCGACTCGCTTATTCCTGGCACGTTTTGTGTCCACCGAATTAAATGCAAACCAGTCTTTTTATTTCATTTTGCGTTGGCAAATGACTGCTAATGCTACTTGACTCTACTGTCAATGTATGATATCCTTCGACTCGTAGACGTCCATCTTCACCAGTCTCAGCCAAGTGGTAAGCGTGACAGGACAGATATATGTTGCAGGTTCGAAAGCGGACCTGCTCGACAATCTTTTTCCTTTTACCACGCCTTGAACATTCACTCATGGATGGATCTTTCAGTGGCCATATCCAACTGGCACCACAACAGATTAGATCTCTGCTCTCTTGGGTGGTGCGGATTCGAAACCTGCCGATAAATGATTTCCCCTCTACTCATGGATAGTTCTAATCAAAAACAGTTCTGGCCGAAGTACTTACCACAACAGAATCGAAATCTGTTTCTCTTGGACTGTGCAGGTTCGAAACCTGTGGATGGCAAGGTTTTTTCTGTTGAATACCCCTTGACATTCGCTCGTGGATGGTTTCGTCGGAGGTGCATCTTAACTGGTCTTAGACAAGTGGTTACCACAACAGAATCAAAATCTGTTTCTCTTCGACTGCGCGGGCTTGAAACTTGCCGATAACAGGTTTTTTTCTATCAGAACGCGCCTTGAAGATTGGCTCGTGGACGGTTTCCTTGGAGGTTCGTCTCGACTCGTCTTAGGCAAGTTGTCACCGCAATAGAATTGAAATCTGTTTATCTTGGCGTGCACATGTTCGAAACCTGCTGACGACAAGGTTTTTTGCTATTGGAATATACCTCGACATTGACTCATGGATGGTTTCGTTGAAGGAGCATGTTAACTGGTCTTAGACAAGTGGTTACCACTACAGAATTGAAATCTGTTTCCCTTGGACTGCGCAGGTTAGAAACCTGTAGACGGCAAGTTTTTTATCAGAACACGCCTTGAAAATTCGCTTATGGATGGTTTCCTCCTAGCTTTATCTCAACTCCATCCTGGCGCAAGTGGTTACCACAACAGAATCTAAATCTGTTTCTTGAACTGTGCTAGTGCAGGCTCGAAACCTGCCGACAACAAGATTTTTTCTCTTTCGGAACACGCCTTGAAGATACATTCATGGACAGTTCCTCGGAGGTGTATCTTAACTGGTCTTAACCAAGTGGTTTATGGAGTCAAAATCTGTTTCCCTTGGGCCGTGCAGGGTCAAAACCTGCCGACAACTTTTTTTTCTATCCGAACATACCTTGGCATTCACTCATGGATGGTTTCATCGGATGCTCATCCTAACTAGTCTTAGCCAAGTGGTCACCACTGCAGAATCAAAATCTATTTCTCGTGGCCCGCGCAGGTTAGAAACCTGCCGAACGAAAGGTTTTTTTCTATCCGAACAACATTCCTTGACGTTCACTCATGGATGGTTTCCTTGGATGCTCATCTGAACTGGTCTTAGCCAAGTGGTTGCTACAACAGAATCAAAACCTGTTTCTCTTTGCCTGTGAGGGTTAGAAACCTGCCGAACGAAAGGTTCTTTTTCTATCGGAACACACTTTGACATTCATTCATGGATGGTTTCCTTGGATGCTCACGTTAATTGGTCTTAGCCAAGTGGTTATCACAACGGAATCAAAATCTATTTCTCTGTGTCTGCGCAGGTCCGAAACCTGCCGAATGACAGGTGTATCTTCTATTTGAACATGTCATTCAGATGGTTTCCTCGGAGGTCCATCTAACTTATCTTAGCCAAGTGGTTGCCACAACAGAGTCAAAATCTGTTTCTCTTGGAGTGAGTTCGTAACCTACTGACAACGTTTTGCGGTGTAGAGATCCTGAGTATGATCTGCGTTCAGACTCCTCAGACTTCATGGGGAGTCGGGACTACTTCTTTCATTTTCACTGCTTTGCAATCTCCAATCGCGAGTCTCTGTTGGCTCGCCGCGCAACAAAAGAAGTCAGTTCCTTTGCCCCCTTCTCGGAGGGACATATTATGACCTGTCACAGTCAAAGATTTTCTGCTCGTCAGGTATGCTCGTTCCAGAATTTCTGGATGGCGCTAGATTTGCGCCCAAATACCCAAACGCATCCTAGAAGCTTGGACATTGTGATATTACACAATGACCTTTCAAGGCAATTGTCCCCTGCTACAAACCATATAAAGCTCGACGCTCGCCTTCATCAAGCCAGTTCTCAATCGTATTTGCTCCAAGTCACAGACTCTTAGCTCGTCTCATCATGTCTAGCATTCTGATATCTCATTTTCCGGCACTTACAAGACCTGTAACGTCAATTTCAAGACTAATCAGGTGTTTGATTTGCAAGACGGAGGTGTCAAAGACGGCACTCCTATCACCGGTCGAGTCAACGTGAAGTTCAAGACCAACGAGATAAATGCTCGCTGGTGTCGATTCTGTGACTCGCAACTTGCCTACACAGCACTTAACCTGTGAAACGAACATGAAATATCAGGACGCACCTTAGCTGACAAACAGGTACGACTTGTTTAATGCTAGAACGAACATTTACTGTGGTTTCACTTACAGTCGGTGCCTCTCATTGGTGATATGATCCCAATTCTAATTGATTAAATTCTAGTGGAGAATGATTTTGCGCAACCTCCTAGGTAGTTTTTCATAACCCATTAACTCCACACTTGCATAGATGCATAGATGCAACATGTCATTGGTAAAACTCGGTAGCTAATCTTCAGTAGTACAGCACGTCCAGCAGTTGCCGTATTGGAACGGAACCATCATCTCTTGCCCGCACATATCAGCGGGGGGTTGGTAAGCCCAGCATGAGTCCAAACAGTTTTCGGGGGGAGCTGCCTTCACCCCAGTGACAGCGGCAAGGATGGCCAAGTAGACAAACTGAATAGGCTTCATGGTACCTGGTATGACTATACTTCAGTGACAGCCGTGGATATTAGGCAATGTGATGTACGCAAAGTTGCAGCTATGGCAAGTCCTAGAAGAGCTATGTGTTGATTCAGTGATGAATGCATAATGTAGCGCAAGAGGGCCACTCACCGCAAATGAGGTATTCGTCTCTGAGGTTTTTGCAACTCAACCGCGTTGAATTTATATTGTTTTTACTGATGACACTGAAAGGATGAGGCTAACCTCCAGAGTTATACTGATAGCTGGTCGCGAAGGCAACATCCCGAAGTGTGCCCGTGATGGCACGCGTGCCCTAGAAAACAAACATTATTCCGTTCAGCTGCCAGCAGGGTTTCGGCAACTACAAGAAGGATAGTTACAAGAATCAAGATCAATAATAGGCGTAAAACTCCTGATTGCAATATATGACCATGTAAATGCACCGCAATCAGCATGATCGCCAGCAAGAACTCACCAATTCACTGATGCACCCTTGTCTTGGACTACACCGTCGCAATATCGGAAAGGATTTCGTCACATTGGAATATAAAGCAATATATGACCATGTAAATGCACCGCAATCAGCATAATCGCCAGCAAGAACTCACCGGTTCACCGTGACTGATGCCGCCCTTGTCTTGAACTACACCGTCGCAATATCGATGCTTCCGTGCAGCGGTCTCGATGGCACTCCGCTATCTCCATGTCTGGTTATTGCCCAGTCGCTGTTCTCGAATAGAAAAGCATCCCCGCGCTCACATTGTTGAAATTCCGCGATCACGGATATTGAACAACACACGCAGCTGGCAGTCTAATATATCATTTTATCTAAATTTTATTTTTTGTTCACCTGCTTGTTCACACAGCAATATATACTCGTTCGCGAAAAAAAATAAAATGGACGAAATAACATAGAATTGAGTGGGGCTACTCGAGTATTTCATTCCCGAACGAGTCGCAAGGCGCAGGCTCATGTCATGATCGGTCCTTCTTCGTGTGAAGGATTGACGGTGAGGTTTGCAGTCTGAGTCTCGCTTAAGACTGCAAACGTGGCACGTGACGACTCAGCCACAGCGCCGCCTTCCTCTCCTTGGGCTCATTTTCCAATCGCGCTCCACCTGGACCTGGACCACCGACGATCAGCACGATCGGCGTCCAAGACTCGGCAGGCCGGAAGAGAGTCGGGTAGCGCGGGTGAGCACTGGCGCAGATATTGATGAAGGCATGTCTTCGGTGCTTAGTGTTCCTGCTGGGCTGTACATCACCTTGGTGTTTCACTCGTTACCTCGCCCTCGAACATTTTACACTCTTTTGGATTGATGCTGGTGAGTTTAATGTTTGTGTTGGAGTCTGTCGTGCTTTACACTCACCGAGATCTCTGGTGGCAGGTGTACCGTTTCTCCATCTTGGTGCTTCTTTCTTATCGTCCTCTCTTCACCTCTTCTAGTTTGCCATTTAGCATTCTTGCTGGGTCGTACATCACCTTGGCGTTTCGCCCGTTAGCTCGGCCTCGAACATTGGATTGGCGACTGGCATGAGAAGTTTCAAACCGGAGCTGACATTCATAGTCATAGGTAAATAGTGAACCTGCAAGGATTGCAGGCCTGCTAAAGTATGGCACTTGATTAAGACTTTGATGTACTATATAATTAAAGAGAAGTTTGTATGCAAGCAAAATAAATTGAAGTTTGAGAGTGCTACTGAGAGGAGGATTGAACACTTGAGATGTCTGGCTGTGTTGCGAGAAGTTCACGCCATTTCTTTGCAATGTATTAAGACCGTGCTCAAGGAGGACGATCCGAGGGGCTTGGCTTCAGGTCACTGATAAGGCGGACGCTAAGCCCCGTCTAAGTGTAGCTATGAGACAATGGTTCGGGTTGGTAATCGAATGGCGTATTCAGTGCTCCGTAATTTGTCGAGGCATATCTCCCGGAAGCAGTGTCTCATGTATCCATGAATTACTTGTAGTGCCTGTTATGTACAAGCTCATCGCCCAGATGTTTTGTTAAATCGCGCCAAATTTTCAAATCAGTAGAAGAAACGAGCGGAGTGAGCGTGGTATTGGAAATGCGTCAGAAAATATGGAGGAAGATGATGTGTTAAGCATTAAAAACCGATAACTTGAGCAGTCTAAGTAGTCCTTCGATGTCCAAGATGAACTCTGCCGACCCCTTTCTCCCGCGTGTCCGATTTCTGTAAAAAAATATGGACAGCGGCAAACGGGGAGGAGGTAAAAGTAAACATCCACTTTCACATCGCCATCGACCTTGCAATCTGTGCCAATTGCTCCGCCATGGCGGGGTAATTGCGTGTGAACTCTAACTGTGCCGTGCTTGCCTGTGAACCACCTCGTTAGATCAGAATTAGCCAATGCCCTCGCATCGACTCACATATTGGTACGTAAGGGCATTGATCAGCTCAGGTTCACTGCGCGCCAATTCCGCTTGCCTCTTGAACATCTCAACAGCGCGGTCAATCTTGCTCTGCTGCAGCAACAGTTGGGCAAGCGTGGCAACTGCAGGCTCGCACTCAGGATCAATTCGCAAGGCTTCATCACAACACTGTTCTGCAGCGGTGATGTCTTGTTTCCATTGGTAGATAGCAAGGCCCTTGTTAACAAGAGGGAGAACGTTCATCGGGGGAGGTCTGGTTGAGTGGAAGTGAGTCGATGTATTGAAGAAAAAGAGAAAATTCATACTTAGCACGCTCGAGCTCCACAGCGCGATCAAACTTGTCAACGGCCTCCATGAAACGCTGTTGATCCAACAACAGCTCGCCACTGCCGAGTCATTAGATTAAAGCTACCATCAAGTGCAGCTACTCACTAGTAGTTCTGAGGCTCACTCCGTTGAGGGAAATTGGTCATCGTCCGTCGGAAAGTCGCCATGCTCCGCGCAAGTTCACCCATCTTGTACAGGGCGACGGCAAGCTGGATATGCGAGAATACAAATGTGTCATCGAGCTCGCTGGACTTGGCGTAGTTGTCTGCGGCCTCCTTGAATTCGTGGGTGATGAAAAGGACTGCAAATCCATGAGCGACGGTCGGCCATACGGGAAACAAATTGCTCACCTTGTCCACGGTGGTAATAGATGTCAGGGTCCTGGGGGTTGTGCTTGATCGCTTCCTCAAAGCACTCAAAGGCCTTCGCACCCTCGCCTCGTTCCATGTGCACGCTCGCAATCTTCACCCAGCTTTGTGTCGAGGAGGGAAGGATCTTGACAGATTCATACAGGTCATCCTTAGCGCCAGACACGTCACCCATAAGGAACCTATACAAAACTTAGTCGGCACTTTCAGGGGAGTAAGGAATGGCTAACTTGAAAGTGCCGCGAAGGTTGAGAGCTTCAGCTTTGCCTATTTCCCATGAAATACCCTGCTCCATTGCCTCATTGACGAGCGAGACCGCGTGCGCATAGTCGGCAGCTTCTAAAGCTTGTAATGCGAGTATAAGAGTGTTATCGCCAGTTGATGGGTTCTCCGGGAGTATGGGTAGGGGACCTGTGCAAGATTAGCTTTTGGAGATGAAAATGACGAAAGTAAATCCACATACGGACACGGAATGCTCCAAAGTAAGCTGAAACAAACGTGAATGAGGGAAGTCGAGGTTCGCGTGTCTAAGGCCCATGAGTAATGTGACAGTGGTTCCCTCATTTGTCATACTCACCGTAAGGATAATGGCAGCTTTCGCTGTCGCAATCTTCTTCAGGACGCGTTCCACAGCCTGTGCAGCCAACTCATTTTGGAATTTATCCAAGATAGTGGCAGCAGTGAAATCCCGTAGAGCTTCCTCATCTCTAGACAAGGCTTCAAGTGCATTGCCACGCCTGTTCAGCGCTTTTACATAGCTGTCATCAGCACGTAGTGCCTCATCACAGTCCTGGACCGTCAACTCATACTTAGGGGGTGTCATGTTCATGTAACCTGATAAACAAGTTAGACATGCATCATGATGATATTGACGGGAAGAACGCACATGCCGCACGGTTGCTGTAGTACACAGGCTCTGATTTTGTTGCCACCTGAATTGCCCGTGTATACATATCTACTGCCTGCTGGAACTTTCGGTTCTGGTAGAGCGTGTTACCCCGGGTCTTGAGCGTGCCTGCCAGTTTTGTGCGCTCCTGTGGGACTCTTATGTTGAAGTGAATGAATAACTCCGTCTCGAAGGTACTGACCTCCGCTGACATCCCGGCGATCTCTTCCGCTGATAGCACATCCTCTATTTGGTAGTGAGCGGGAGCCTCCAAATTGCAGTGATACTGACCCTCGTCGGCAACCTTAGGCTTTATCTCTTCAAGTATGGGCCCATCTGCATCATTGACAGTCTTCCTCTTCTTCGAAGACTTCTTTTTGTCTCTCGTCTTGCCCTTCTCCGAGTCACTGCCTGGACCGCGCGAGGTTGAAGCATAGTAGGCGACACCTCCAACAGCGAGCGCGGTAGCAGCTGCTCCTATAACGACTGCCTTTTTATTGTCGGCCACGAAGTTTTGTATTCTCTCGAAGTAGGAGGTTGACGAGGTAGTAGCCATGGTGGAGGAATGAACAGACGGCAGTGACGCGCAAGAACGTACGTTCGGCTTGAATGGCTGCCACCAAAATTTCCAAAATATCGTGCGAACTTTACGTCATGTGTATTGCAGTTTGGGTGCGGCGTCTGGCAACCGGCAACCCCCGCATCTACCATGATCATGGAAAGAAAATATGAAGGGGATCCTTTGCACAGTTGGGCTGATTCTTGCGTATCCAGCAACAGTGGAATTTACATGGATGGATGTCAGATACACCTTTATGAATGTCGTGCTTCGCTTTTGCGAGCTTCAAACTTCGTACAGATCCAAGTCCAATCAGGTGTGTTGTAATTGCAACTCAATATTGGTCTTCCTTCTACCTATAGGAGACTTACAACTCACAACACAAAGTTCGCCCAGCGGATCGGCACTCCGACCTCTATCTTGAGCGTCTCCTACTTAAAATTAGCAGGGAGCAATCTGATTATCGTCCAGCCATTTCTCACTGAATCTCACATGTGACTTCCAACCTTACTGCGCTCAACTCTCACTCACCCTGAGTCATTCTTCGACATTGTTTAACTGTCGTCGGTCATTAGTCGACTCTTTGACAATTTATTTATCGGTGTGGGCCATGTCTTCATCACTACCAGTGCCACCCCCATCAGTTATGGGAGCTTCTCAAGCTGAACATAATTCACCAAAGCCTCCAGCTCCGGTCCTGAATTTCCCCAATTCCCCAATTCCGAAGAATCCACTTGGAGAGGGACGGTACATCAAGACTGCTGCTGCTCTCATCATTGGGTATGTCCCATCTTCTGTGGAAAAGCACACGATTGGAATCATGGCGACACTGTAGAGATGAAATCTTGAATGGAAACACGTTGGACCGTAACTCGAACTACTTTGCGCGCTTCTGTTTTGAGAATGGTATTGAGCTGTGAGGTTTTCTCTAGCTTTTTTATATATCCCTGCTTATTCTTTGTGTGACAATGCAGCCAGAGAATCGAGGTAGTTGCAGACGACGAGCTCGAGATGTAAGTAAATTCGTCCTTGTTGTCATCAGAAGAGATAACATGGGTTTCTAGTCTTGAGGCTAGCTGAAGGATGGTCCAGAAATATGATTTCGTCATCACATCTGGTGGTATAGGGCCCACTCACGATGGTATAGTACATCAACCCCTGTTGTGACAGTTGGAGGTCTGAATGCCTCCATTTCGAGATATCACATACGCCTCACTCGCAAAGTCTTTCGGACAAGAGCTCAAATACCATGATGAAACCATCGCGCGTATGGAAGAAGCCAGCCGACACCGCACATGGTTCACGCAGCAGAGCGAGGAGCAACGCACCGCTCGTAAACGTATGGCACTGTTTCCGGAAGCTGGCGAGGTTCTTTTTGTCGCTAGCGACATCTGGGTTGTGCGCATTCTCTCCCCTTCGCGTGGCATTGTGCACTAAGAACATTTTCAGCCTGTTGTTCGACTGGAAGGCAAGCTATGCATATTTCCAGGAATCCCATCACTTTTCCAGAAGCTGCTAGACAACTTGAAGCCTTTCTTGCCTCTACCCACGGAAGATGCACGTCCCTTCCGGCTTCAAGTCTTTACTCCGTAAGTCATTGACATTATTTCTGCACCGCTAGTGGATCAAGCTCCTGATGATGCTTGAAGACTTCCGGAATCGTCCATTGCGCCATTCCTTACAGCTCTACAGAAGCGCGTTAAGCCTGAGAATATCCGGATAGGCTCTTACCCGCTCCTTCAGCCAGGGGCACACATTGCACTAATTGGATTAGACCGTGAACGTGTGAAAGAACTCGGGTTGGAGGTGGAGAAAGAGTTGCAAGGACGTATACTGAGTGCAGAGGAGACTGAGGCGATGATCAAGATAAAGAGGCAGTGATGTAAGCACTATTGTATGACATTGTGTGCTCAGGGGATATACGATCACCTTAGTGATATGAAAGGCTCAAGTTTGGCAGGTTCCGAACCCTTTGCCCGAGGCCGCTGCTCCAGTTTAACGTCACCCGCAAGAACGTCCCTGAACAGCACCAAGGTTGCCTTCGTAAAAGCCACCGTGTTCTTCTCTCTATCTGCGACACCTGTGCTTACCACATGAGTCACAAAACCTTCACGAGAAACGACGGCAATATATGTTTGTCCTACTCTGTAAGTCATAGGAGTTAACGTCGAGTTATCAGCGAGTACGAGAATGTGTAGTGCAGCTCACATATGGACAATCGGCAGTCCCAAGACGGTAGGACCTGCAGCACCCCACTCCCCGATACAGTATGCCACATCCATCCGCTCCCTGACATTCGTTGCGAGCTCTATGACGAGTTCCGGTGTGGGTCCACTGAGCAAGACTATTAGCAGCCCATGACAATGATAAGCCAGCGCGATAAACATACTGGTAGCTCACCACGTTCTCGTCAGTCCAGCCCGCCCAAACCCTCCATGACTTTGTGGTGTACACTGTCGCTCCTCCGACAAAGCACTTACTTCCTCCAGACACGGAGAGTAGGGAAGCCGACACGAGACCAGCTGTTGTAGTTTTTGCACCGCAAGCGCTGATGAAGTTGACCTTGAAAGTTTGGAAATCTCGTTTAAAAGAGGCTTGAAAGAGGCTGGAGGGAAAGAATAATTGATATTCTACCCCGAAGCGAGGTACGAGTGTGGGGTTAGAATTAGGACTTTGCGGCAGCGGCAGTTCAGCACGTGGCCTCTCTTGTCTCCACACCACGCAGTGCTCGCGCCACGCTCCAGCAGGCTCAAACCTGCCTGCTGTCTTCTGCTTTTCTTTTCCCCACCCACTACTCCCTTATCCTTGCAGCTTACATTGCTACTGGTACCTAAAGGCAGTCAGCTTCGACTACATACTAGTACCACACCCTCTTCCAGGGGCCCGGGTGGCTGGTACCTAGACCTGCTGGGTTTGAGGCTGCGAGGATGCCCACCCGCCCTTGCAGCTCACCTCGGCTCTCTCTCGCACAGGTTGGGGCCGCCATCAGGGCTTCCACCCGAAAAACTATCTGCTTCAATAAAGCAAATATTTCCTTTCGTTCTCGTTGCCACTACTAAGGCCGCTCCACGATAGCAAACGCAAAGTTCCTCTGCAGGTTCCATCGCTGTGACGGGTAAAGATTCTCAGCTGACGCCCTCGATCATCGATCAATCCTTGCAGTTTATGTATTCAGAGTTAACAGTGTGAAGCTGACACTATATATAGCATAGATAATAATGCATACACATACCACCCGTCCCAATCTCACGGCAAGATCACAAGTGGTATAGATAGCTAATCACTGCACTGCAGAGACACTTATCAAATTTAACGCGGCAATGCCGCGATATCCATTTCTGCACAGAACGATGTGGCTCAGTCTGCCACATTCAATCCTTCCACCTTCAGTTTTTAAGTCATCCTCGGTCATATTGAAAGACCCAACGACCGAGTGGGGTGTCCAACGATGATGCTTCAGTGAGGGTGGGGAGATTACATCATTTTCCTGACTGTCAGACTCGCTGTCCTTAGCTTACGTGCATCTGGCCTCCAGCCCTATTAACGTCAATTTTCGCTTGGTAGTGAATCCCGACAGGTTTGGTCACTGGTCTGTCGAGAATCTATGTTGGCACATATACATCTCGGGGATATGTCTTGCGTTTCTGAGACGAGGCGTGAAGGTGAATTCCTTTTCATGGACAGACTATTACATAAAAAGGAGGTTTCGGTGCAACGACTGGGCCTAGTTTAGGCGGACCTCCGAGGATTTATGCACCGCAAAAATGTTGTCAGCAGGTTTCGAACCAGCTCCAAGAGAGACAGATTTTGATTCCGTTGTGGTGACCGCTTGGCGAAGATCAGTTAGATGGATTTCCGATAATCCTGTCCATGAGTGAATGTCAAGGTGTGTTCTGATAGAAAACAAATCTTGTCGTTCTGCAGATTTCGAAACTGCGCAATCCAAGAGAAACAGATTTTGATGCCGTTGTGACAACGCTTGGCTAAGACTAGGTAAGGTGAGCAACCGAGGAAACCATCCATCAGTGAATGTCAAGTGTTCCGATACAAAAAAATATTGTCGTCGGCATGTTTCGACCCTGCGCGGTCCAAGAGGAGCAAATTTTGACTTTGATAACTACTTGGATAAGACCACTGAAGATGGACCTCCGAGGAACTGTCCATGAATGCATCTTCAAGGCGTGTTCCGAAAGGGAAAAAAAACTTTGTCGCGAACAGGTTCGACATATTTCGATTCTATTGTGGTAACCACCTGGCTTAAACCAGTTAAGATGGACCTCCGAGGAAACCATCCACTGGCATGAGTGAATCTTCAAGACGTGTTCCGATAGAAAAAAAACGGAGCACTGAATACGCCATTCGGTTACCAACCCAAACCATTGTCTCATAGCTACACTTAGACGGGGCTTAGCGTCCGCCTTATCGGTGACCTGAAGCTCGACATGTAAACGCGAAGCGTGAGTTATTCTCTCTCACGTGACGAGCGCGTACACGAGTGAAATCAACGCTTTCGGAAAGAGAACAAGCGAACGTCTCATCAATGGTTTGGATCCTGCACGTACACCAGTGATGTACAACAATATGATGCAGGTTTCTGTCCGATCGTATTGTCCAAGGATGGCGGTCGAAGAAAGCAATATGCGATGGTGGAGCTGCCGACGACCTTCGCCCTGACATATTCGAAGATACGATGAATTAAAAGAATTCTTCGACGCGAACCTGCGTTACTTACGTTATTCAGAAAGTCACCCGCTTGCGCAAACGTTCCGGTCATCGCTCGGCACTTGCAACATCTGTCGTGTTGGTTTGCAAGCCTACGCCTTGCGAGTCACAGAATCGACACCAGCGAACATTTATCTCGTTGGTTTTGAACTTTACGTTACTTCGACCGATGATAGAAGTGCCATCTTTGACACCTCCGCCTTGCAAGTCAAACACCTGATTAGTCTTGAAATTGACGTTACAGGTCTTGTAAATGCCGGAAACTGAAATATCAGATTGCTAGACGTGATGAGACGAGCTGAGAGTCTGTGACTTGAAGTAAGTGCGATTGAGAACTGGTTTGATGAAGGTGAGCGTCGAGCTTTATACGGTTTGTAGCAGGGGACAGTTTCCTCGAAAGGTCGGTGTGTAATGTCACGATGTCCAAGCTTCTAGGATGCGTTTGGGTATTTGGGCGCAAATTCAGCGCCATCCAGAAATTCTGGAACGAGCATACCTGACGAGCAGAAAATCTTTGACTGTGACAGGTCATAATATGTCCCTCCGAGAAGGGGGCAAAGGAACTGACTTCTTTTGTTGCGCGGCGAGCCAACAGGGACCTACGGTTGGAGATTCCAAAGCGGTGAAAATAAAAGAAGTAGGTAGTCCCCATGAAGTCTGAGGAGTCTGAACACAGATTATACTCAGGATCTCTACACCGCAAAATGTTGTCAGTAGGTTACGAACTCACTCCAAGAGAAACAGATTTTGACTCTGTTGTGGCAACGACTTGGCTAAGATAAGTTAGATAGACCTCCGAGGAAACCATCCGAATGACATGTTCAAATAGAAAATACACCTGTCATTCGGCAGGTTTCGGACCTGCGCAGACACAGAGAAACAGATTTTGATTCCGTTGTAATAACCACTTGGCTAAGACCAATTAACGTGAGCATCCAAGGAAACCATCCATGAATGAATGTCAAAGTGTGTTCCGATAGAAAAAGAACCTTTCGTTCGGCAGGTTTCTAACCTCCACAGGCAAAGATAAACAGGTTTTGATTCTGTTGTAGTAACCACTTAGCTAAGACCAGTTGAGATGAGCATCCAAGGAAATTATCCATGAGTGAACATCAAGGAATGTTGTTCGGATAGGAAAAAACCTTTCGTTCGGCAGGTTTCTAACCTGCGCGGGCCAAGAGAAACAGATTTTGATTCTGCAGTGGTAACCACTTGGCTAAGACTAGTGAGGATGAGCATCCGATGAAACCATCCATGAGTGAATGTCAAGGTATGTTCGGATAGAAAAAACCTTGTCGTCGGCAGGTTTCGACCCTGCACGGCCCAAGAGAAACAGATTTTGACTCCATAAACCACTTGGCTAAGACCACTTAAGATACAACTCCGAGGAACTGTCCATGAGTGTATCTTCAAGGCGTGTTCGGAAGAAGAAAAAATCCTGTGGTCGGTAGGTTTCGAACCCGCACTGACACATTTCAAGAGACAGATTTAGATTCTGTTGTGGTAACCGCTTGCACCAGGATGGAGTTGAGATAAAGCTAGGAGGAAACCATCCATAAGCGAACTTTCAGGGCGTATTCTGATTAAAAACCAACTGTCGCTCAGCCAGTTTCTAACCTGCGCGGTCCAAGAGAAACAGATTTCAACTCTGTAGTGGTAACCACTTGTCTAAGACCAGTTAACATGCACCTTCAACGAAACCATCCATGGTTGAATGTCAAGGTATACTCAACAACAAAAAACCTTGTCGTCATCAGGTTTCGAACCTGTGCAGGACAAGATAAACAGATTTCAATTCTGTTGCGATGACCGCTTGCCTAAAGCCAATTGAGACGAACCTGTAAGGAAACCCTGAGCGAATCATCAGGGCTTGTTCTGATAAAAAAAAACCTGTTGTCGGCAAGTTTCAAACCTGCGCAGGTGATGAGAACCAGATTTTGATTCTGGTGTAGTAACCACTTGTCTAAGACCACTTAAGATGCACCTCTGACGAAGCCATCCATAAGTAACTGCCAAGACGTGTTCCGATAGAAAAAACCTCGTTGTCAGAAGCTTTCGAACCTGCACAGTCCAAGAGAAACAGATTTTGATTCTGTTGTGATGACCGCATGTCTAAAACCAGTTAAGATGAACCTTAAACGAAACCACTCAAGAGTGAATGTCAAGGTGTTCCAATCGAAAAAACCTTGTCATCAGCAGGTTTTGAACATGCACATTCCAAGAGAAACAGATTTCAATTCTGTTGTGGTAATCACTTGCCTAAGACCACTTGAGATGAACCTCCAAGGAAACCATCCATGAGCACATCTTTATCCTGATGATGATGGCTGGGACGACATCTCTTCAAGGCTGCTCGACATATGTTTCAATCGCAATGTGCATGCACATTGAAATTCAGAACTGAAATGATAGAAACAAATCAGATGCCGAGCGCTGAACTCAGTGTGCATGTAGTTATTTACATGAGGTAACGGCAAGGGATGTATTCACGACGGCTAGTACCGATCTATTGGGTAGCCTTCAAGTTGGGCCCGTGACCGTCACGAAAGATCGAGGCTGATGAGCTCTGCGCACGATCAACTCATTTGACGTCGGAGTTTGAGATGAACAAGAGTCGGTTAGATCGGTTTGGAGTGTAGGTAGATCACACACATCACGTGTCAACGACATATGAAGCATAGGTAGGTAATACGGTATGCATGCAATGTGTATGCGATGGTAAACAGCCGCGATAAAAGTAGCCAAGACAGTGGGTGACGATGAGATGTGAAATGGAGAAACCTTATACTATAGCTTGAAATGCTCAAAACCTCGGGCTGGCAGCCTCCGAACCCTCCGAGTCAGGCCGACGCTGTGCTCCAGTTTAACGTCTCCTGCGAGAACGTCTTTGAGCAACTCCAGGGTTGCCTTCGCAAAAGCCATCATGTTCTTCTCTCTATCTGCAACACCTGTATCCACCACACGAGTCGCAAAACCGTCACGAGACACGACGGCAATACATGTTTGC